>NW_005357414.1:3271690-3298081 GCF_000412655.1 Myotis brandtii | reverse complement strand
CCAAGCCTCCTGCTCACTCCAGCTCCGTGGCTGCCACCATCTTAGTTGGGTTAATTTGCATATCCACTCCTGATTATCTAGTGGGCGTGGCTGGTGGGCGTGGGTTGTGGGTGTAGCAGAGGTATGGTCAATTTTCATGTTTCTCTTTTATTAGATTTTATATACATATAAATAAATCCTGGAAGAGAGAGAGATTAAAGATGGTAAGAGAGTGGATAATTATTTTAAGTAATTTTCTGATCACTGTTTCCTTTGGGCATGCTCATCAGGTTTTCTATATACAGTAATTTAGACTTTAAAACAAGTTAGAGCCCCATGATCTGCCTCAGTGGGACATTTTTTTAAGCTCAAAAGGACTTAATTTTTTTTCCTTAATCCTCACCCAAGGATATTTTTTCCCATTGGTTTTTAGAAAGAGTGGAAGTGATGGAGGGGGGGAAGAGGAGGGGGAGAGAGAGAGAGAGAGAGAGAGAGAGAGAGAGAGAGAGAGAAGAGAGACACATTGATTGGTTGAGTTCCTGCATAAGCCAGACCAGGCTGGAAACGAACTGCAACCCAGGTAAGTGCCCTTGACCAGGAATTGAACCCAAGACCCTTGGGTGCAAGGGCTGACACTCTAACCACAGGACAAACACCAGCCAAGGCTGGAGTTAATAATTTAATACAGCATGTTGCTTCTTATGTTTTCTATATGTTTATGTCTTGCCACCTATATAGCCTAGGACAAGTTCATACTATAAGCATGGGTGGTGAAATTATTGAGTTATCCATATAATACCTGCAAGCAAAAAACAATATGTATTTGATATTTGAAAATTTATTTGTTTCATTCTTATATTAATGAAATAATTAGGGGAATAGCATATTTTGCTCCTATGATATGGCTTGACTATGAGTTTATAGAATATGGGAGTATATTTGCTGAAGACTTAATAATATGCTTAACATCTAAAAGATTGTTGGCATTTGTAGTTATTACAAATGCCCTCCCATGTTTGAACAAGCCTCAGAAAGTGACACTTTGTTGTAAAAACCAATTGCATAATCTAAGGGTTCTTTATTAATGTCATGTATTACTTTAGCAATCTAGTGAAGCCTATGGATTACTTTTTTAAATAATCCTATATAATAAAAGGGTAATATGCAAATTGACCAAATGGTGGAATGATCGGTCACTATGACAAGCAATGACCACCAGGGGGCAAATGCTTAATGCAGGATCTGCCCCCTGGTGGTCAGTGCACTCCCACAGGGGGAGCGCTGCTCAGCCAAAAGTTGGGCTCATGGCTGGCAAGCATAGTGGCAGTGGGGTGGCAGGAACCTCTCCTGCCACCGCGGCAACACTAAGGATGTCTGACTGACAGCTTAGGCCCCAGGGCTCCTGGACTTCGAGAGGGCGCAGGCTGGGCTGAGGGCCCCCCCCCCCCCCGACTGCATGAATTTTGTGCACTGGGCCGCTAGTATATATATATTTATTATTTTATTTTTTAAAATATACTTTTAATTGTTGATAGTATTACAGATATCTCCCCTCCCCCCTTTACCCCTATCCTCCAAGCCCCTACACAGCCACCCCATATCTTCACTACCCTATTGCCTGTGTCCATAGGCTATATTTTTACGTATATAAGTTCCTTGGTGTGTGTATATATAATCCTCACGCAAGAAGTGAGGATATTTTTTCCATTGATTTTTAAAGAGAGTGGAAGGGAGGTGGGGGGGGGAGGAAGAGAGAGAAACATCGATGTGAGAGAGACACATCGATTGGTTAATTGGTTGGCTCCCACAAGCACCCTGACCAGGACTGGGGATCAAACCTGCAACCCAGGTACATGTCTTTGACCAGGAATCAAGCCCTTGACCTGACCCTCTGGTGCACAGGCTGATGCTCTAACCACTTAGCAGTGCTGGCCAGGACCAGAATAATATTTTTAAATGTATTAAATAAAGTAAATATAATTTCAATAGAAACCAATTACATTAAAATCTAATCATCAAAATATATAAGAAAATAAATTTGTCATATTGTAATATATCTGTTTCTTTACTAACACATTAAATAATAATATCTATTTCCCCCTCCTCTACTGTCTTAAAATGAGTTTGTATTTGACCTGCCAATAATGTAACTACATTGACATCCATGTATTATCTTTTAATGCAACCATTTGATAATTGTTTTGATGATGTACTTATACATCCCTATCAGTATCCCCTTTCATCCTCAGATATATATTATGTACATATATATGTTATATGTTGTGATTATTCATAGCTAGGTGATTTAAGATATTTGTTGGCAGACAAAGCAGATTACTGTAAGAATTCATAAAAGATAAGCCACATACTGGGGGAGAATACTTGCAAATCACACATATGGCAAAATACTTGTATCCATAATATACAAAGAACTCTTACAACTCAATAATAAGAAGGCAACCCAATTTTAAAATATGCAAAATAATGAATGGACATTTCTCCAAAGAAAATGTTTAAATGGATAATAAGCACTTGAAACGATTCTTAAGACCACTAATCATTAGGAAAATGCAAATAAAAACCATTTCATATCCACCACGATGGCTTTGATCAAAACCAGACAATGACAAATGTTGACAAAGGATATGGAGAAACAGGAATTGTTAAAGATTGCTGGTGGAAATGTAAAGTAGTATAGTCACTTTGGGACACTGTTTTGCAGTTTCTTAAAAAGTTAAAGGTAAATTTTTTCAAAAGACCCAGCAATTCCATTCTTAATTATCTACTCAAGAGAAATAATATATATGTCCATACCAAAATTTGTAGATTAATTTTCATAGCAGCATTATTCATAATAGCCCAAAATGCAAAGTGCCCAAATGTCCATTAACTGGTGAATGCATAAATAAAATGTGGTATAGCCATAATAAAATGCCTACTAAAAAAGAGTAAAATACTGGTACGTGCTGCAACATGAATGAACTTCAAGAGCATTATGCTAAGTGAAAGATGCCAAATACAAAACATTACATATTATATGATTCTATTTATATAAAATGTCCAGAAAAGTCAAACGTACACAGATAGAAAAGTAGATTCATGTTTGCCTGATGTTATTTGTGGGAATGGGGATTAACTGTAAATGAATATGAAGGATCTCACTGGGGTGATAACAATATTCTAAAACTGGATATCATTATAGGTGCACAGCTTGGTAAATGTATTAAAATAATTGAATTGTATAGATAAAATGGATGAATTTATGGTATGTAAATTATATTTCAATAAAGTTTTTAAAAGAAAAAGTGTGTAGAGACACAGCCCCCAGCAAGGCAAATACTCTTAATCCTAATAGTAGGATTTATCCATATCTGAATCACAGTGGAAAGAATCAATCTATGCAAGTTAAAATTTTAAGACAAAAAAAAGGTATTTCAATCTGAACTTGATTTGAATGTGGTTAAAGGCATTTTACCTATGTTCTTTGCTGAAGGGACAACTGATACTTGTATTCTCCCTTTTGCCCATTCTCCACCCAAATAACTCACCCAGTAGGCTTTGACTTTTAAATATGTTTGGTTGTATTAGAGCCTTTCCTGAAAGCAGATTTGGGAAGAAAATTGGAAACAAAACATAAGGACCCTAGCTACTTTGGGACACATTTTAACTCCTAGACATGTTGGCCTATGGTGAGATACGGATAGTTTTAGTTTTTTCTCTAACACAATGTATGCACTTGCAGATAATTACTGATCTTTAAGTATCCTATTTTTTAAGGAACTCAATGACTACCATTGTCTGAGAAAGTAAACTTCTAGAGAGTTAGAGAGACTATGTTTAGATAAACTTGTGTGTGCTGTGTCTTAGGCAGTTAACAACCAAAAACATTTTATGGATATTCGGAAATCCTAAGCTCTATCATATTCAAATAAATTGTGCAATAGTTCAACTGAATAAAGATCATCACTCCTTTAAAAGAAATTTAATGAAAATTCATTTATTAATCCTTGATTATAACATTTAGCTTTACATCCCTTTAATAAAGAGAACTGCTTTATAAACTCTGACAAAGAAGGAACTCAAAAGCACCTAAATCAGTGGTTCTCAACCTTCCTAATGCCGCGACCCTTTAATACAGTTCCTCATGTTGTGATGACCCCCAACCATAAAATTATTTTCGTTGCTACTTCATAACTGTAATTTTGCTACTGTTATGAATTGTAATGTAAATATCTGATATGCAGGATGTATTTTCATTGTTACAAATTGAACATAATTAAAGCATAGTAATTAATCACAAAAACAATATGTAATTATATATATGTTTTCCGATAGTCTTAGGCGACCCCTGTGAAAGGGTCGTTCGACCCCCAAAGGGGTCGCGACCCACAGGTTGAGAACCGCTGACCTAAATGAATCTATCTTAAATGCTCACCAATATTCCATTATTGGCAACTTAACTCTCACAGTGAAGACACTTTTTCATAATGAAGCACAACATAGTTCCTGTCAATCTATTCACAATAGTTATTTTTTAATATCAGTCAAAGGAGGTACAGATAAATAAAATGTTTAAAACCATCTGAAAGGTAAAAAAAATTTACAAACCCAGAGGATAAACTGCAATTGAGAGTAGAAGATGAGAAACAGGCAATATAGATGAGAATCCAATACAAGGAGTACAATGAAAAAAAAAAACCAAAAAAAACTTCCCTTCAGAAAAGTCACCTTCTGAGAACTTACTCTGTGTATCTCCTCTTTCTCTTCCATTTTTTCAAAAAATTAAAGGAAGCAGCTCTGGACTTAAGGGAAGAAAGTACTGTTAGTGAACCTCAAGGTTGATTTTAGTCTTACCAAAGAAGATCACACTGACAGCAGGTGACTTTGTAGAACAATGAATAAAAAGCTTACCGAAGCAGTGTTTGATTTTGGAGACACACTTCATGTTCTAATAATTGAAGGCATCATCCTCTGCTGACTTATAAGGATATCAAGGGACAGGGTGCAGTGTGTGGGAAGTCTTCAGCTATTCAGAATAATTTGTTAGTGTTTTTCCCAAAAGTACACTGAATGTGATCAGCCAGAGTCTGAAAATAAAGGTTTCACTGGAGGGTATTCTGCTCAAGTGTGACATTTTCATAAGTGCAAGGTTCCTGGACAAATTGTTAACTAATCAAAACCTGGCATTTTCAATATATGTAGTATTAAGCCTCAAGGCAACACATAACTAAACTTGTATACTGGAGGAATCAGATGGAGAAGTGTGCAGAACCCTAGATCAATACATCTACTTACAAAGTCTAGAATTTACTTACATAAGAGCTGACATTCTGAGTTATGAGGCCACAAAATGTTAAAAATCAAGATTCCTGGCATCATCCTCTTTTATTAAGGGAAACTATTTCACATCATTCTGATATTTTCTTGAAGACATATACCAGGACAATGTAATCATCTTTTTTCATAAAGGTATTATGTAATTTTAATTGGTTGAATTGTGTTGCTTTATAAATAGGATTTTAAAATATGTAAATTAGAGCCAATCAGTTAAAATTGTCAAAACCCACAAGGTAAATATTTTATTCATTTGTTATCTATATAGTGTATGGCTGGCTATTATTAAGAGGTTGTTTTTTTTTTTAATAGAGAAGTGAAATAGTAGTCAATAGTGGAACAACTTCATATTTGAACTCAACAGTTAACTTTATTTTTGTGAACATAAGTAGCTAGTGAGACTGGAAAACTGCAGCATCTCTGATTATTCAGAGCACACTACCTTTGGTAAATTATCCTAATAATTCCATTAGAGATCTCTCTAATTTCTGGGGTCCATTAGACTTTTCTTGAGCAAATGTCTACATAAATTCCTTTGCCTGAAATCACTAGTTGATTTTATGTAAGATATCTAAACAGTCAAAGGAGGAGGAGGGAAAGGGTCAGGAGAAGAGACTCATCATTCCGGCCTATTAAATGTTAACTTTAAACTTTTTTGTCTATTCTAAACCACTTTAATTTTATGCATAAAATAAAACACAAAGAAAACCAATAAAATAAAACATCAGGCAGAAATTGAACATTACCTAGTGTTATCAGTTCAGTTCAGGTAGACAAATCCAGATGTTGTCACTGTGTACTGCCAAAGGACTCACAAACAAATACTTAAGCTCAACTCCCATAACATTTGCGACACTTTCAAGTCCCACTCCTTATGCTCCCTTCAACTCTCAAATTTGTGTGCCAAATTCATGTTCTTGTAGACCAGGGAAAATTACATTTCTTCTGCCTCAGAGACTGATGCAGAGAAAGGCATCAGATGTCAGTCATCTCAAATCGTCCGGTAAAGGTTCCTGTGTCTCTTGTGTCTTCTACTTTTATTTTCCCAACCCATTACAAAGTTTTGGGACAGAAATATGTCTGATTCCCAAAGGCATTACTCTGCTATTCCTCACTAAGAAGGAGGAATAGAAATGAGAGTGATGTGACCTACGTTTTGTGGGGCAGCCCTCTGTAATCCCCCTAACACAAACACCAGAGGTGGGATGGGGTGGGGGTCAAAGGAGGAGGAGGGAAAGGGTCGGGAGAAGAGACTCACCGCTCCGGCAAGTTTCTCGCTCAGGCAGAAGGTAATCAGGAGTAGCCACAACCTGAAACAGGAGGGAGTGTGAGTAACATGGGCTCTCTAGGCTCTAGAGTCCTGCGTCTGTCCACAGACACCCCCACCCTCTTTTGCTGCCTGACCCCACTTTCTCTGCAATGACAGAACTACAAGTATGTATAGTCTCGGTATGGCAAAATAGTCCAAAGTAGGAAAGAGGAAAGGAGGTCGGGGCAGCAACAGCTCACCCACGGTGCATGCTTTCAGATCCTCCAGAGCAGCGTCCCAGGAGACTGCTAAGAGGCTCCGAAGCCCAGGCTCATCTGGGCTCCGCTGATGCTTGCAGGCTGCTTCCTTATTCAGAAGGACAGGGTAGGGGAGAGAAGTAGCTCACTTCGGTAGAAACTAAATTCAGCTCCTAGATAAGAAGTGCCCTAAAGGGAAACATGCTCAGCAGTGCCCGCTACAACTTGCCGCACTCAAAAGATAGTTCCCAGCACCAAGAGAGGAAGGAATGGAAGGGAAGGGGGCGGGGTTGTCTGCTGTCAATCATCCACCCTACCTTGGGCAGCCGGTAGTCTTTCTCATTTTGGGGAACCTCTACCACAACATTCCCACGCATCTCCACAGCTTCATGCACGGCTCATAGAGACCTATACTAGTCTAAGGTGTAAGCAATTATGCATCACACATTCCCATGAGCCACTGTTAACTGTTACAACATAACTCACATATAGATTAGGCACGAGACTTTTATGTAGACAAGTGGGCCCCAACATGTCCTTTCAGGTTTGCCCAAATGCATACAACACTCATTCCAACCGATTTTATACTAAGCTCCTGGGAGGTAGGGGTGGTGGTGGTGCTGCTGCTGCTGGTAGTTCCTGGAGTTGTAAATCTACCCTAAACTGAGTGGAACATAAGGGTGAGTAGGACCCCATGAAATAGTTCTAAAGCCTTGAAAGACTCTAAAGTTATAAATCCTAGGATCCGAGATAACAGAAATGTTCTGAATAATTCTTCAGTAAATCCCTGTAAGACCCTCCAAGGAGTCCACATCCAAGTATTTTCTGGACGTGTTGGTACTTAAAAAATCTATACACCAAAATTTAAAAAAGTAATGCCCATGTCTTTTTGGGATACGTCTATAAAACTGCCATCAACTCAATATAAATATTTCTAGTTAGGTGTTTGTGCTATTTTTAAGGAAAATTGCCTGACAGCTATTTAATTCTCTGTCCTAAGTCCCTCTGAAACATAACTATAATGAGAGTGAATAACTTTCATGCTAATTCAATATAAGAGGTAAATATTATGACATTCAATGTAGCTAAATAAAAATATATGAGTGTATTTCAATAACATTCAACCCTACAATAATTATTAATATTTACTGAATGCTCCCAAATCTCATATATATATAGCTCCCAATAAAGTATTCACACAAATATAGGTATGTTCATTTTCTTAATTCTTTGATTATAAGCATATATTTACTTATACAAATGTATTTATATATTTCTAATATTTTCACATACTCTCTTGTATGTAGAAACTCTTCCCTGCCAACAGGTTGAAGAGAAAGAACACCAGCAGCTCAAGGAGCAGCGACCAAAATTTTTCTAATCATTAACAGTAAAAAGATCCGTTCTCCATGAGATCCATCCGCTAAAAAAAATAGTCCCAACTCAGGTCTATTTCTAATTGGCTTGGGTGCTCACACCAATGAGAGTTGAACTGGGCAGGGAAGAGTAGTATCCACGGAAAGTGCAAGTGAACGAATAGAAAAGCTTCTCGGTTACACTCACAGTGGTCAGTCATCTGGTCTGGGAGTTTCCCTCCCCCAAATAACTGAGCGTCACTCCCTCGCAGGTTGCTGCTGAAGGCTGTGGCGGAGTGATCCTCAAATTCCCCAGAGCTGATGGGGAGGGGGCGGTGCGGGGGAAGACAGGCAGGAAAGTAGATCTGTGGGATTTGCGTGAGGAAAAAGTTTGCAAGTCTGGACAGAAGGGAAAAGTACTCCCAAGAGACCGGCTTTGAGGAGGGGAGGGGGAGGGAAGAATAGCTTCTTCTTTTTTCCCCCTCCACTCTATAAAAGCTTCTTTCTCCTCACCTAAGCCGACCTGCACAATTGGGGCACCCTCGCTCTCCCTCTCAGGCTCTAGCTCTCGCCCAATAAACCCTCAAGATTATGTCAATTGGTCAGAGCCAGCCAGGGATTTCGTGTGGGTGCTGAAGGAGCTGCAGGAGCCGGAGAAGAATGAAACTTCGTGGAGTCAGCCTGGCAGCCGGCTTGTTCTTACTGGCCCTGAGTCTGTGGGGGCAGCCTGCAGAGGCTGCGGTAAGTCCTTCCTTCTCCCCACAACCCCCCACCCTACCTCATCACCTCACTCTCATGCTGTAATCACTTTTTGTTCCCTTCCCTTCTTTTATCTTTGGCCTTGGCTAGGGAATTCAAATTTGTCTTCACTTGTTTAAGAAGAAACATTATTTAAATTTAACGCTGGTAACTCAAGCTTTCTGAAATTCAAGGGAGAGGTGTAAGTGTTTAAAAATAGGGCTGCTGGCTTTCCTGCAGCTAGCTGCTCTGGGGACTAGAGCAGAGCCTGGGGCAGAGAACGCAGGCTAATAGATTACTAGGCTCTGGTAGGTATTTAAAACTTGTCCTCCCCACCGTCAGTCAGCCCTGGGGTGTTTCCCAGCCTGCCTGCTGGCTAACCTTTTCACTAGCTATACCCAACCCACACACTCTAAACTTTGTCTATAGTTTGATATTTTGGCTTTTCTAATTTCGAGCTTCCATCAAAGTGTTAAGGGCGCCCATTATGTTTTTCCCTTTTCCCCTTTCCTTAAGCAACTTGAACCTACCCTAACCTTTGGTCAGTAGAGCCTCTGTAGAGACTGTGTTCCCCATTTGGCATCCTTTTTGCAAATGCTCAGGTAACAAACATACCAGGAAAAATGAAGTAAAGAGGATGGCCTCAGGCTTCCAGTCTTCTGAGATTTTTGTTTGTTTTTTTAAGTTCTGGGGTTTCGATTGTTTACTTTTTTTTTTTTTTAACTTACTAAGGCACCTGAACAAATTGAGTTTTGCCCATCACCTATTTAAAGGAAAAGTTATATTTTTTCAAAGGAGAATGAGTGTTCTGATTAAAAGAGAGCAGAGGAAAATGCACATGTGAAATGACAGAGCAAAAAGTTCCACTCTGTTTTAGGAATATAGAGTTAAAACCTCTATAAATCTCCTAAAAGGGTATCTGGCTAGTCCCACCCACCATCCTTCTGGGTATGAGAGGCAGATGTAAGGAATGAATGGCTTTGGCAGAGAAAATGTTCTTCAGCCTAAAGCCCATCATCCCTAGTTTCACCTCACCTCCAAAGAGTTTAGAAAGTAAAATATCCCTGTAAGAATATTCAAGAAACTAATAAAAACAATTGCCTGGTGGGGAAAGTGGATGGTTTAGGAATAAAAGGTTGAAGAAAAAAATAATTAAGTATGCATCAAATTATTTAAAAGTTATATTTAAGTGATCATAATAAGTGGTTTTAAAAACACTTCAGTATGAGATCATGGCTTAGGCCTTCACATGGTTGAGTGACTATCAATTCTTTATATGTTATTGTTTATCTGGGTCCACTTTTAAGTTAGCTGTCTAGCTTCTCTATACACTCAGTATGACACAGATAACATTGCCCTTCTTCTATCTTCCAGAAAGTGTGTAGATAGGAAGGCTATCTTTCATGTTATTATAAGTACATCATGTAATTATGATAGCACATCTGTTGAAAAGCTATGTGTATAAAATATTTTAAATTATATTTGCCATAATTTATTCTCCATCAAAGTAGATAAATGACTTAAAATTGCTTTTTTGATTTAGAGCATTTTAATGGAGTAAGGTTTAGTCACTTAATAGTGCTACAGACTCTTGGATAAAAGTACAATTATTTTGTTGAAAATAGTTATTTTTAAAAACATCTTCTAGGTAGGTGCTTACTGCTTACGGCATTTGGCCCAGGGCAAAGATTTTATAGATATTTCATTAAATATTTCAATTTTTTCTTTTGACATTGCTATTAATAAATGTGCACCAGATACCAATCATATAGGTATGTACAGAAATACTATACATCAATTTATATTAAATCCAATTGTATTAAAAATGTGATTTCTTTTTATGGTTGACAACACTTGGCAACAAGCCTATTTTCTTGGAACTTTTTAAGATTAAGTGTTCATGAAGAAATTACAGAAGACACCATGGAAGGGTTTTTTGTTTTGTTTTCCTTTTTCCCTACGGTATAATTTTTTTAAAATATATTTTTATTGATTTCAGAGAGGAAGGGATAGGGGAAACATTAAGAAGGGTTTTTTGTTTTGTTTTCCTTTTTCCCTACGGTATAATTTTTTTAAAATATATTTTTATTGATTTCAGAGAGGAAGGGATAGGGATAGAAACATTAATGATGAGAGAGAATCATTGATCAGCTGCCTCCTGCACATCCCCTACTAGGGATTGAGCCTGCACCCCAGGCATGTGCCCTGATCAGGAATCTAACGATGATCTCCTGGTTCATAGGTCAACACTAAACCACTGAGCAACACTGGCCAGGCTCCTTCTATATAGTTTTTAAATAACATTTTATATTACATTTCTTTATCATTAGGGTATTGTGCCTTTAATAAAACCAGGGGTTTGTTTTTTCTGCTTCATGCATCAATATCATAGTTAGATGAATGTTTTAATCATCACAAAGATATGAATGGTATCTGCTCTCCATACTAGTGGCGGGGATATTGGTGACCTTATCCAGAGTAAACTGGTTGGTAGTGGGGCTGATTGTTGATTGAAGTAGTCTAGTATTGGGACTTTTATAACAGGAAGAGCAGTGCCACTTAAATTGCTTTATTTTTCAGTTAAGTGATTTCTTTATCTTTGAAGTCATGCCAAATGGGGATGTCACAAATATGTGGAACATTTTTTTAGGTAGAGTATATATGAGGTGGAATAAAGTAATAACCCTTATGCTGAAAGGTTAGCAGTAAGTGAAAAAAGCAGCTTTAGGTTGGAAAAGTAATTTCCAGTGATGGAGATAACGTATTTTTATGTAAAGGTAATTATACCTGTACTGACTCACTGTCAGTAGGATATGCACCCCTGCTTTATGTATATGGTGTATAAGATTGCACTAGCCCTACTGTACAAATGTTAGTAAGTTTTATGTGTATGTGTGTTCAGTAGATAGTTCTCTCTAATTTAAATGTACTATCTCCCTTGTGATCAGAGGCAACAACTCATTAAAGATTGTAGTGTGGTTCAGGGCCACGGAACAGTTTTTCCTCTATGAAGTATACTGCTCAATAGAAAGAATTTGTCAGTATTGTTATCATAACTTACATTTTTGAGTGTTTACTATGTGTCAGGCACTGTGCTAATATGCTGATATACATGGCCATCTTTAATTTTCACCAAAGACCTATGAGATATATACCATTGATGTCCCCACTTTACAGATCAAGAAGCTATAGGTCATAGAGGTTAATTTGCTGAAAATCACTTAGGTAATAAACTGTAGAGCTGGGAGTTTGAATCAAGGCAGTTTGATTCCAATTTCTTTACCCTTAACAACTTTCCTATACTGCCTCCTTTGTATGTATGTACTCTATAGATATTTATTTGCTGTTCAGAGTATTTGGATTTTTTTTTTTTTTTTTTTTTTTTTTTTAGTGAGGAAGGGAGAGACACTGGAATGAAATGGAAATGATAAAATGGGGATTACATCTCTTCCTGCTGATGATAGGAGAAGTGGCATGGTATAATGCAAATAGACTTGGGATTAGAATAAAATGATCAGAGTTTGATCTCTATAAGCATGTGTATATAGACAGAGGTAATTTAAAAGCAAACTAGAGCAATTGCTTATTGCAGGTTATATGATTGTATAAAATCACATATATAAAAGGTTAGATTTATAAAACAAATTTAATTAGTCATAGATGGTTATTTTGAGGAATGATTTGCCTTATTGTTTTTTTAATTAGTCATTTTTCATAATAAATTTAATTATACTTAACTTTTCAGGTGTATTTTTATTATGACGAAACAGGGTATATTTACTTAAGATGCCCAGTTCATTTTTGTTGTTTTTACAAATTTACCTACTCATCATATCCAACTCTATGCACTCAACTATCTATATGTATTTTTGTGCGTATGTTTATATATGTAACTGTTCTGTGACTGTGCAAGAGTGTGTACATAATTTCTAATGTGTTTTTATTTGGCTTTTGATGTCTGTATATGCAACACATTAGACTCTTTACCTTGAGTTAACTATGATAACTTGGTTAAAGTTGTGTCTGCCAGGTTTATCCACTGTAAAGACACTATTCTTTCCTTTTGTAGTTACAACGTGAGCAAATCTTATGAGTATGTGGTGTGATATTGTGAGACAATGTAAATATCCTTATCATCAAACTTTTGCCCACTAATTTTAGCATATAATTGAGGATTCTGGCCTAAATGTGTCGTAACTGTTTCCCTCCAACGTCCTGCGTGGTTCAGGGTTCGGGTCTGGAAGAGGAGCCGCACAACAAATGAAAAAGAAAAGACACGGGATAATTTGGGAATATTGGGGGACC
The DNA here is from genome assembly GCF_000412655.1 of Myotis brandtii. Taxonomy (NCBI): domain Eukaryota; kingdom Metazoa; phylum Chordata; class Mammalia; order Chiroptera; family Vespertilionidae; genus Myotis; species Myotis brandtii. The sequence goes on along the minus strand of NW_005357414.1, from coordinate 3,284,864 downwards.
AGGCGAGCAAGTCCAACTCAAGAGAAAGGACTTCCACTGTGCTCAGGCCTCACCAAGCTTTTTATAGTGAGAGGTAAACAAGGTAGTGGTTACCATAGTTACACAGTTCTTGTGAGTTTCACTTGTTTTGACCATGGTTACACTTCCTGCACTTCCTGCACTTCCTCAGCCCATTAGCTTCCCAGATAAGATCTAGGGATTGTTATAAGGTCAAGCCTAATTATGCTAAGAGGACTGTGCCCTCTAAGCTAGGACTTGTTTGTGACTTTGCCAACAGGTCAGTCCGAGGCTTAACCCTATATCAGTTTCCCACATAAATGATTATTACTGTGATATTTGTCAAATGGTAATTTTCAGTTTTTAACATTTTTTTTGAATTTAAAATTTAATTTTAAATGTAACAAATAACTTTACCTCCTCTGCTACTTATTTAGTTGTTTATTTATAGCAGTATGAATTTATGGATATTTGTTTTATTCTAAGTATTATAATGACTTACGCTATTTTTACTTTTTTTTTCCTGCTGAAGTTATCCCAGATTTGGCCAATAGGAGCCCTTTACAGTTGACTCCTGTCTCCAAGGAGCTATAGTTTTTTAAATTGGGTAATTGTATTTAGAGATCAGGATCTCCATGTTTGGAATGCTCATTGCTGCTGGGGTGTCATTACTTCTAGGCCTTTTCAGCAGACAAAACTAGGAAATATATGTATATATACACGGACATATACACACATCTATTTTTTAAACATCTCTCTCTATATGTGTATGCATATACATATGTATATGTATACATATATACACATATATTTATATATATTTGTGTTTGTGTTAAAAACATGAATTTGTACTGATACTTCTGATTCCAGTGCAAGATCATGGAATAAACATACATTTTTGATATCATGGGATCTCACTGCTTTCTGGTATCCTCAGACATGTTTTGTGGATTTTGTGGAGGTCTCATAAAGAGTCTTTAAGAGCTTGGCCTTTGGAGTTAGACCTGCAATTTGAAGATGTATGACCTTAAGCCAAGTAGTACCCTCTGAGCCTTAATTTCCTCATTGGCAAAAGAGGACCAGTTGTATGTACCTAACAGATTCTTTTGAGGATAAAACGAAAGAAGTTATGTAAAGAATTTAGAATGGTAATTGGCACATAGTAAATGCTCAAGAAATTTTAGATTTCATTATTGCCATTACAACTATTTATTGACTCACCATTTGTTGTTGTATTAACTCAAATTATCTGTCTGATTTTCAAGGACAATCATGATCTTTCCCTTCATGTAACCTTATTTTTCATTACCTTTTACAGTATACTCCCTCCATTGTAGCCTAGATGAGCTTTCCTACAATCTCTTGAGCACTACATACATATTTTGGCTCTTTATTAGAACACTATGGATGCAAATATTTGCTCAATTTCAGTATAATGTTTACATTAATTCAGCAGGTATTTATTCAGCAACACATAAGTACTTAAGAATTGTATTTATGTTATTCATGGACCTGTACTGTCCACAAAATCATTTTGTGTTAGACACAATGGATAAAACTAAATGAGATAGACAGGGTCCCTGCTTTCATGCTAGTGAGAAAAAATAAATAGCCCTTCTGTTAAAGTTTTTTTTACTATTATATCAATTGCTGATTTTATCCTTCTTTGAACACGTGTGATATTTAGCCTCTTTCTCTCTAGTATCTAAATGCATTTTGTCCTAAAAGCATTTTGTTTCATGATAATTTATCTGTTCTCTCTATTAATTATAGCATCTGTGAAGGCAAGACCTGTATATTTGTTCATTCATTCAATCAATTTACATGCTGATTTGGTCTGATAACAAAAGTAATACATGATAAGTGTTGGAAACTTTGAATATAATATAGAACATTACAAAGAAAATTATCTGTCTACAATTCTATCAACAGCACAGAAATACCTCTATTACTGGTTTGCTGATTTTCCTTCTTATATATCTAATCTCTTCTTTAAAAAAAAATTGGTGACGTTACTGGTAATGTTAACCTTGGTCATTTGGTTAAGGTGGTGTCTGCAAGGTTTCTCCCCAGTAAAATTACTATTTTTCCCATTCAATAGTAGAGTCATCCTTATATATTCTTTAGTGAGGTGTATATTAGAATCTTTTGCCCATTTAAAAAAATCAGGTTGTCGCCCAGCTGGCATGGCTCAGTGGTTGAGCGTCGACCTATAAACCAGGAGTCAAAGTTAGATTCCCAGTCTGGGCACATGCTCAGGTTGCAGGCTTGATCCCCAGTAGTGGGCGTGCAGGAGGCAGACGATCAATGATTCTCTCTCATCATTGATGTTTCTATCTCTCTCTCCCTCTCCCTTCCTCTCTGAAATCAATATATATACATATTTTAAAAATCAGGTTGTCTTCTTATTACTACTCAGTTTAAAGAGTTGTTTATGTATTCTCTATAAAAGACCTTTATCAGATAAGTGATTTGAATATATTTTTCCATGTCTATGACTTAGCTTTTCATCCTCTTAAAATCTTTTTCAGACCAAATTGATAAATTCCAATTTATCATTTTTTTTTCTTTTATGGACATGCTTTGGGTGTCATACTTTGTCAAAATCAGTTGAGGCAAATTTTCTTCTATGTGTTCTTCCAGAAGTTTTATAGTTTCAGGTTTTACATTTAGGTCCACAGTTCATTTCGTCTTAAACTTTGTATAAGGTAAGAGACATGTATCTGGGTTAATTTTATTTTTGCATATGGACATCTGATTCTTCCAATGCCATTTGTTGAAAAGAATCCTTTCTACATTAAATTCCCTTTGCAACTTTATAACAAATGCATTGATTTTATTTGTGTGAATCTATTTCTGGACTCTCTTATGTTGTATTGATCTATGCTCTATCTTTTCACCAATACCATCCTGTCTTGATAACTGTCATTTTATATTTAGTGATAAAATCAGGTACTATGAGTTTTCCAACCTTTTAAAAAATTTCACAAAGTTGCTTTGTCTATTCTAGTTTCTTTTCATACAAATTTTAGAATCAGCTTAAGATCAGCAAAGAGGCACACAGCTGTGTAGCTTTTTATCTAATCCGGACACTCTTTTAATTCATGTTTAGACCATTCACATGTAAAATACATTAAAATTTACCTTCTTACTTGAACAATTAAAATAAAAAGTAAATTAGTTAAAATAAAAAATTAGGATTAGTCTACATACAGTTTTATATATTAATGTTTTTCACTTATGAATCATTTTTTCGTGTTATTAAAATTATTAGTTTTAAAATATTTAAATGATTGCATATAATTTATATTTATACACACCACAATTTACCTGTTCACTTTTATAGAATAATATATTTTTAAATTTCAAATTTTGAAAGCCATTGTAAGAAATACTGCCATGAACACTTTTTTATTCCCTATTTTATATTATCTTATTAGTACTTCCTCCATCATTGGGGAATTAGTGGGTTAAAGGCCATCTGTACTTTTAAAGTCTTTGGTATGTGCAATAAACCCTGATATTTAGAAAGGCTATATCAGCAGATGAGTTGTGATGGCTACTTTTTTATCAATTATCATGTTATATCCTGCTAGATCAGCTGTTCACAACCTGTGGGTCGCGACCCCTTTGGGGGTCAAATGACCCTTTCACAGGGGTCGCCTAAGACCATCGGAAAACACATATATAATTACATATTGTTTTTGTGATTAATCACTATGCTTTAATTATGTTCAATTTGTAACAATGAAAATACATCCTGCATATCAGATATTTACATTACGATTCATAACAGTAGCAAAATTACAGTTATGAAGTAGCAACGAAAATAATTTTATGGTTGGGGGTCACCACAACATGAGGAACTGTATTAAAGGGTCGTGGCATTAGGAAGGTTGAGAACCACTGTGCTAGATAATACTATTCCCATTTTTATGTACAAGGAATTCGAGGCCCAGAGATTAGTTAAAAAACTTGTTGAAGGTCACACAGTTAATAAATGATTACTCTAGAACAGTGATGGCGAACCTCTGACACGCGAACTCATTTTTTTGGTTGATTTTTCTTTGTTAAATGGCATTTAAATATATAAAATAAATATCAAAAATATGTCTTTGTTTTACTATGGTTGCAAATATCAAAAAATTTCTATATGTGACACGGCACCAGAGTTAAGTTAGGGTTTTTCAAAATGCTGACACGCCGAGCTCAAAAGGTTTGCCATCACTGCTCTAGAACTTGGTAATGAGATTTTCCTCAGTCTCTATTTTATATACGACAGATAATACAGAAAAAATAAATCCATGTTGAAAAGTTCAATAATTTTCACTGCCCTTTCCATTATCTCTTCCTGTGACTTGTTACTTGAGTTCATTCTAAAGATAGGCTCACCACCAGACCACCCTTTAATAACTTTTCGGTAATTTCTCAGGCAATTAGTCCTCAAGGACCTAAATTTTAATTTTTTGTACCATATGTGTCTCCCTACATTTCTCTCTTGGACATAAGATGGTGCCTGCCTTCCATCAGTACCTCCCCCACTGCCTCTTCCTAGCTACAGCAATGGTATAACATACTCCAAACCCACTGAAATTCCCTCTCCCCAAGGAGTTTTAGAATACATCTGAAATGGGAGCTTCTCTTGTCCACCCTCCCCAACCCCTTCCCCAGCCTTTACCACATAGCTACCCATAAGGCTTATATTTAAATAGCTGTGTTTTTACCTAGTTCTTTCCCTTGCTTTCATCTCTTCCTTAGTGATACTCCAGAACCTTCCCCTCATTAATTGCTAATTTATTTTTTCCACTTTGGGATGATACTATTCTATCTCCCATCTCCTTTTATTGATTTTAATAAGAGAGGAAGGGAGAGGGATAGAGAGAAACATCAATCGGCTGCCTCCTGCACACCCCCTATGGCGAATCGAGCCTGCAACCTGGGTACGTGCCCTGACCAGTTATAAAACCAGTGACCAATATATTGGTTCATGGGTGGACATTCAATGACTGAGCCACACCGGCCAGGCCCATCTCCTTTTTTTAAGAAGTGAACTTGTAAGAACATATGGAATGAAGGTTTTTCCATTCATCTTTTAAATTGATTTTGAAAGAGAGACAAAGAGAAAGAGACATCACATTTTTTTGTTCCACTTATTAATGCACTAGAGGCCTAATGCACAAAATTCGTGCAGGGCGGTGGGATTCCCTCAGCCCAGCCTGCACCCTCTTTCAGTCTGGGAGCCCTGTCTCTTTACTGCCCGCCTGCTCGCTGCTTCTTACCACTCAGCTGGGTGCTCCTTAGCGCTGCCACCGCCTCTGAGCTTGCCAGCCATGAGCCCTGCTTCTGGCTGAGTGGTGCTCCCCCTGTGGGAGCCACTGACCACTAGGGGTCAGCTCCTGTGTTGAGCACGTGCCTCTTGGCAGTCGGTGTGTGTCATAGTGAGCAGTCATTCTGCCAGTCATTCAGCTGTTCAGTTGATTTGCATATTGGGCTTTTATTATATAGGATTCATTGGTTGATTGTTTTATGTGCCCTGACTGGTGATCAAACCCACAACCTGGCATATTGGGACAACTGTGCTACCTGGCCAGGGCCTGCATTTATTTTTGTACCACTCTCACTTTACCTTCTCTTTCTGTTTCCTAGCTAGCTAAGTGACTTTATTGCCTTATGCCAGCATTGCAGTTTGTGCAATTCAAATTCATTCTTCTGCAAAATCACAAATTATTATGCATTATGGCTTTTCCAGGTGGCATTTGAATAGCTGAACTTTATGCTTTTACCTGGTAAATGATAGGGCTCTGTTCTTGCCAAATTACTTTTCAGAATGGTTTTACCAAGTATACTCCTATCAGTAGTGTTTATGAGTACCTATGAGACAGTAATTTTTTCTATCTAGTACAGTGACTATGGAATTGATGCTCAATAGATTGCTAGTTGGTCAGCCTGTTTAGTCTTATCCTCTAATGATTTTTCTTTTTAAAATGTAATCATTCCATTATTTCATCCACTCTGACAACAGCAACCATGGGGCAGAATTTTTGAAATATTCTCTCTAACATTATAAATGAACCACCCAGCCACTTAACTAAAACTTCATTACAAAGATTCATTTTTAATAGCAGTAATTCTTGAGGATTTTGGACAGGTATCTTTAGTATAATCTCTAATACATAGGCTTCTCTCATTTTAATAAACCAGACTCTCATTGTATGCATCAATGCTTGAGTTTATTTACCTTTATAATCTGTCCAGGTCCAACTGTCCTTTATTACTTTAGCAGCTTCTGCTGGCCTTTAACTAAAAGTGTAGTCTGTGATGGTACCTGCTACATTATTGAAATGGGAACCCTAAATCCCTTGCTTTCTGCTAACCAAAGGCAACCAAAGGCAAATGATATAAAATAAACAGACTTTTTGCTAAATTCAATTTTTAACTTCTTTTTTTATCTTACTGAATCTGATTGTAAACATTAGATTTACTTATTAACTTGTAGAGAGACTTAAGCACCATTTATGAGTAAGTACTAGTCAGGTTAATGAAATTGGTTTTATGACAGTAAATTCTAAAATAGGACTTTAAGAAATTCTGTTGGCATTTGTATATCTTATAATCAAGGAAAATAATAATCTTTCTAGATATTATGAGAACTGCCTGATTTGCTTCTAAAATGTCTTATAGTATGTATGACATTAATCAAATATTGAAGGAAATATTGGAACTTTGGGTAGTGGTGGAGGAATTGTGTTAAGAGTGGGATACTTGTGAAAAATTGTTTAGTGTATTCTATATTTTGAACCCTACAGGACTTTGGTCAAGGAGGTGAGGTCCTTCTCTTTCCATAATCTCATTATCTAATTGATGTGGTAAAACATTTCTGTGTGTGAAAGATAGGCATACTCATATCACATAGGTTGTTTTCTGTTGTAAGTGGTAGAAAACAGAAATTCAGCTATCTTACAGTAAGGAAAATTTTTAGCTCGCATAACAAGAAGTTTGGAGGTAGAGTATATCCAAGGTTGAATAATTCCACCAAATGATGACCCAGTTTCTTTCCACTTTCTCCTTTGTCACACTCTGCCTATCAGCTCACTTTCTCAGATTAGTGTCCCTCATGCAAGATGGATGCTGCAGTTCCAGGGATCACATGCAAATACCACAATGTCCAGTACAAGAAGAGTATGAACTGTTCATTTGTGTCCCTTTTTATCAGCCATGAAAACTTAACAGGAGTCTTGCACCTCCACCCTGAAAATACCCTTTATATCTCATTGGTTAGAATTGTGTTATATGTATATGATTACAACAACCAGTATATTGGCAAGTGGAATCAGACCATAAAGGCAGAGTTATACCAGTGACTTACCTAACCTCCTTCCTGGCCCCAACAAAGCACATTGCTGCTTGGAAAAGTTGGACGATGGGAAATCTGAATAAAATCAAAGTTCTTTTAGGAAGTAAGAAAATAGTTCTTGCTTCATGACCTCATCACTTTGTCCTCACGATCAGTTAAATAAAAGATTTGTAAGACATTGATATATTTGTTAAATGTAAGATGTTTCACTTAATAGGGAAATGAATGTTTTGTAGAGTTGTAAAATTGAAAGATGTTGACATTTTACATAATTATAGACATTTTAGAGCTGGAGAGACATTAAGGATCCTTTAGGTGAATAGTCCTCAAAGTGCTGTGTGTGGACCCCTGGGATTCCTGCGTTCCTATCAGGAGGGACATAGCTATTTTAACAATAATATGAAGGCCATTTTGCCTTTCTCAATGTGTTGACATTTTCACTGGTGGTGGGTAAAACCGAAGGACTTGTATGCATGCATATAAGCATAACCAATAGACACAAGACACTGGGAGGGAGGTGAGAGCATGTGTTGGGGGGTAGGGGAGACTGGGGGGAGGTTAATGGGGAAAAAGGGAGACATATATACACTATTTGTAATACTTTAAACAAAAAATATTAAAAAATAAAATTATGAACAAAAAAAACTGCTAGAGCAGTGTACCAAATTGTCTTAGTATAGGCATACCTCATTTTGTTGTAGTTTGCCTTATTGTACTTCACAGATGTTGTATTTTTTATAAACTGATAGCAAGGCCCTCTGTCAGAAAAAAATTATGACTCACTTGATTGCAGTGTTCTGGCACCAAACCCGCAATACCCCTGCAGTTGTATCTTTCATACTCTCAGGGAATAAAAAGCCATTCTTACCTAAGAACACCCTCATTGTAGCATTAATTTTATTAAATTTCGTCTCATTCCATCACCATTTATTCCTGATTTACCCTCTTCTACCTCCCCCCACCCCATTTCTCTCTGGTAATCACCATACTGTTGTCTATGCCATGAGGTTTTTGTTTGTTTGTTTGTTTTTCTTAATCCCTCCACCACTTCTTTTTAACACCTTATATGGCAAAATGAGGAGTATACACAAATCAATCCTGTATGTTGATGTAAGATTGTTGTTTCTAGGAAAAGCATGTGTGCAATTGTTTGAGTTGTGGTCTGAACTAGCTGATTTTTGCATGGAACACATTTTTACTTGAAAGATAAATTGAGGCAAATTATGGTTATTTAATCTTGGGTATTTGGCAGGCATTTTCTTGAAAATGAGCACAGCAAGTCTACCACTTCAAGGAAAACTATAGGCAATATTTGTTGCCAATAAAAAGCTTTGAGATTTTCAAGTAAGAATTCAAACTTTAGAAAACTTACATCTGTCACTGTGAACTTTACAGCTTCCCAAAACTTAGCCTTTTCTAATGAGATTGGTAATTATATTAATATATACGATTTTTGATATTGTTTAATAAAATGTGTTAACATTTAAAAGTTCTGCAAATCTCAGTGAACTAATATTTTCCAAATGACTAATGCATGATGTTATAAAATTACGCATGGGTAAAAGATCCATTCAAAGGTAAGATAGATCAATGAGTTTTAATGTAATCAATTATATAAAGTTAATTAATATGGTTTCATATTCTGTGTTACAATTAAACAAAGAGTCCCACTTGTAGAGCTTTGGTATAGTATCAAAGAATAGCCACAATTATCTTAAAAGACTATGAACATACTCTGTTTTCCAAGTATATAACTTCATTAAGCCAGATTTTCTTCATATTTTTCATCCACAATATATTGTAAGAGTGAATGCAAAAGCTATTATAAAGATCTAGCTGAGTTATATCAAGGCAGACATTAAAGAGATTTACCAAAAAAGTAAGACAATTCTTTTTCTCATTTTGTTTTGTTTTGAAAACTATAATTATTTATAAAAGTACATGATATATGTTAACATGCAATGACAAAATTATTGTCAGTTTTAAATGAATAAATGATTATTTAAATTACTACTCAGTTTTATTTTATATGGCACATATTGATAGATATAATTCACATAAACAAAATTTCTTGGTGTTCTTACTGACTTTTAAGAGAATGAAAATGTCTTGAGACCAAAATTTTTGAAAACCACTACTTTATAAAGAACAACTCCATTTTATAGGAAATTGTCCTGATTGATGAATGAGGCAGTTAATTTGTTGCAGAGGCAGAGATGGAATCTTATTCTAGTCATCTTGCCAGTATACTAAATTAGTTTAAGGATTGGTGAGCTAATAATATAATTTTGTAATTGTATTCATCCTAGTAGATGAATAAATGGAGATACTAGACTCGTATGTTTCCTACCATCTTCAGTCTAATTGCCAAATAAGAAAAAATCTCAATATATAAATCACAGAAGAGGACACACTAATGAAGAAATACACTGAGCTTAGATTATAGTTTTTTTAAAAAAATTCTATTGAATTTATTGGGTTCAACATTGGTTAATAAAATTATATAGATTTTAGGTGTACAATCCTATACCATCTGTATATTGTATTGTGTGTTCACCACCCCAAGTCAAGTTTCCTTCCATCACCATTTATCCCTCCTTTACCCTTTTCTACCTCCCCCACACCTTTTCCGACTTGTAATCACCCAAAAATAAAATAAAATTAGTATTTTTTAGATACTAATTTGGAAAATCCATGAAACCAGGGTTTTTGTCTTGATTTCTTTGTATTCACCACACTGTATATAGTTGGTTCTCAGTAGCTAGTTGTTGAATCAATTTTGAATTTAGGCAAAGGGTAGATTTATTTGGATACCACCAAGAGGCAAGACATGGAATCAGTGGGTTAAGTTACAGGAACTGTTCATGTCAATCATTTTCTATTGAGCTATTTAGAAATGTCATTGCCTGATTTAGGAAGGGAATACCAAGTTCTACTCCCATCCCCTATCTTCAAATAATCACTGATCTGCATTTTGTACCGTATTTTTATTTTCAAGAGTTATATGTAAATGAAGTCACATGGTATGTCCACTTTCTTTGTTCTGGCTTCTTTCTCTCTGCATTTGAGATTCATCCAGGCTGTGGTGAATATCCACAATTCATTATTATTATTATTATTTTAATTATTTAATTATTTTATTGATTGATTTTACACAGAGAAGGAAAAAGAGAGGAAGGGAAGGAGAGAGAGAGAGAGAGAGAGATTTGTTGTTCCACTTATTTATGCTTTCATTGGTTGGTTCTTGTATGTGCTCTGAATGGGGGGAAGGGGTGGGGCAGGAATCAAACCCACAGTCTTAGTGCATTGGGAGGATGCTACATTGGGAGGGCTATAGTTCATTATTTTCTTGCTGAGTAGTATTCCACTGTATGGATATAGTAGTTTGTTTTGCTATTCACCTGTTAACAGACATGTTTGTTGCTTCCAATTCATTGCTATTACTGGTAAAGCTGCTGTGAACATTTTATTTTTGCATAACACTTATTTAAATTGAAATAATTTACACATAGTGAAATCTACATATATTAACTATACATAGTTGGGTCAGTTTTGACAAATGCATGCATCTGTGTAGCCCACACCCCATCAAGATATAGAACATTTCTATTACCCCAAACTCCATCATGCCCCTTCCTTTTCAGTGTGTTTTGTGTCTTCTATAAGAAATCTTAGAACTCCAAGGTTCCAAAGATATCATATGTTTTCTTCTAGAATCTTTATAGTTTTAGAGTTTATCTTTAGGCCCATTTTTTTCTGATGTAACCAGTTTTTCCAGTACCATATATTGAAAAAATCCCTTTTTAATTGAGTTGCTTTAATGACTTAATTGAAAATCAACTGAATGTATATGTATAGGCTTAGGTAGGGACTCACTAGTCTGTTCTGTTTATGTTTGTCTATTCTTGTGCTAATATCACACTTGCTTAATTTTTTGGCATTATAATAACTCCTTAAATCTTATAAGTCCTTTAAATTTATTATTCTTCAAGATTGCCTTGACTATTTATTCCATATAAATTTTGGATTCAGAGGTGAACCAAGATGGCAGCATAGGTAGCCTGTACTTGCTGCCTCCCAGAACCACATCAAAATTATAACTAAAACACAGAACAACTATCATCCAGAACCACAGTAAAGCTGACTGAGTGGAAGTACTACGACTAGAGAGGTAAAGAAGAAAGCACACTGAGACTGGTAGGGGGTGTGGAGGTGCAGAACAGACAGGTCTGGCACCAGTGTGTGCCACTTTTTCAATCTGGAGGGAGATCACCTCTGTGGAGGCCCCTGGAGGAACAAGGAGTCCCAGCCCCACACCGAACCCCCAGCCCAGGGTCCCAGAGCTGGAGAAAGAAGTCCCTATGGGCTGTAAGAACTACGGACTGTAAAAAGCATTGCGGATTGAGGCTGAGTGACACACAGGCTGCTGGTGACCCAGCTGCTCCTCTTAAAAGGCCAGCACCACAAACTGAATTTACAAGCTCCCACTTCCTCTGAGCTCCATTCCAGGGTGAAGCTCTGGGGGACCCAGACACATATGGGGAGAAACTGGACTGTCTGGCATCGAGGCAGGAACTTGGGGGTGGCTTTCTTCCAGACGGAGGTGCTTGCAGAGGTCATTGTTCCCATGCTGGGATCTCCCTGGTACAGGGCTGACTGGCAGCCATTTCTGTTTGCTCTGTCCTGGTGATTTCCTGAGACCCTGGCCCACCCAATTTACAACCCCACCCAAGCTGTGGGCAGCAGCCTTTGCATATGAATGGTCTGTCCTTTCTCAGCCTAAAATCTGTCAAACAAGCTGCAGCTGGGAGCCCCAAAGCTATCAATAAAAGACCCAGGAACTGGCACCAGCACCAGCCTGCCTTGCTTCACAGCTGGGCCTTGCATGGACACTTCCAAACCCAATACAAAGAGGAGGAATCTGCAGATCTCTCTGTAGCTCCTGCTGGATGGCCCCTGGCAGTGGCTGACTTTGCACCTCCCTGGAGACCCAAGAGCCAGTATACCCAGTGGTCAGTGTGAGACCTTACCAGATTATAACTCTTCACATCCATAAGAGACACACTCAAGGAGCAGACTCAGTGAGCACCAAAGCCCCACTGAAGCAAGTCCTGGTCCATAAGGGTGTCTCCTGCACAGCAGCTCTCCCACTGTATCCACAGCTGGTTCCCACAACCAATTGACCTGGAGGTCAATTCCTCACAGTGACACCAATAGCAATCAATGTAAACTACAACAAGAGTGTGCACACAGCCCAAAAAGGGGTGCACCAAGAGTGTCCACCTCAGGTGACTGTGGAGGCTGAGCCACTGGGCTCTATAGGACACCTTCTACACAAGGCCACTCTGTCAACTCAGTGAGACCTAGCAACTACCCAATACATAAAAACAAGCACAGGGAAGCAGCCAAAATGTGGAGACAAAGAAACATGTCACAAATGAAAGAAATGGAAGAAATTAAACTACTGGATATAGAGTTCAAAACCACAGTTATAAGGTTACTCGAGTCTTCTAGAAACCTCTGAGGAACTTAGTGAGACCTTCAAGGATCTTAGTGAGAATGCCAAAAAAATTGAAAAGGACCAGTTAGAAATTAAGCATACACTGACTGAAATAAAGAATAATATACAGGGATTCAACAGTAGACTAGAGCCGTGGTTGGCAAACTCATTAGTCAGCAGAGCCAAATATCAACAGTACGATTGAAATTTCTTTTGAGAGCCAAATTTTTTAAACTTAAACTATATAGATAGGTACATTGTTATTAACTTAATTAGGGTACTCCTAAGGCTTAGGAAGAGCCACACTCAAGGGGCCAAAGAGC
>NW_005357414.1:3237431-3271092 GCF_000412655.1 Myotis brandtii | reverse complement strand
AAGAAAAAGCTAAAGGAGTTCATCACCACCAAACCAGTATTATATGAAATGCTGAAGGGTATTCTTTAAGAAGAGGAAGAAGAAGAAAAAGGTAAAGATAAAAAAAATATGAACAACAAAGTGACAACAAATACATTTCTATCAACAAGTGAATCTAAAAATCAAATGAATAAAAAATCTGATGAACAGAATAAACTGATGAATGGAATAGAATCAGTGGCATGGAAATGGAACAGACTGATGATTCTGAGAGGGACGGGGGTGTGAGGGGGTGTGGGAAGAGATTAGACAAAGATCTTATATGTATGTATGCATTACCTATGGACACAGACAATAGGGTGGTGAGGGCCTGGGGCAGGATGGGAACTGGGTGGAGGGGAACTATGGGGGGAAAAAAGAAGGACATCTGTAATAATCTCAACAATAAAGATTTAAAAAAATTTGGATTCATCTTGTAAATTTATACTAAGAAATCTTTTAAGATTTTTATAGGGATGGCAACAATTGTATGTATCAATTTAGGGATAATTGAAATCTTAAAATTATTGTTTTTTTTCCAATACATGAACACAGTTCATGAACACAATACATGAACACAGAGACGGTTTCTGGGTTCCTGTCAATACAGTACATCTCCTCATTAATTCAGATATTCTTTAATTACCTTCTTCATAGAAGTCATGCGCAGCATTTGTTCAACTTCTTCCTATGCATATGCTTGCTTCTGCGTTAAAGGATATAATCTTTAAAATTTTATTTTCAGTTGCTGTTGCTAATATATAGATATGTAATTCACTTTGTATTGATATTCTTATCCTGAGATATTACTATTTTTTCTTTTTGAGGGTATGATGTACTTATTGTAAAATTCACCCATTATATGCACAGTTCCCTGAGTTTTGAGAGTTGCATGCAATAGTGTAAGTGCAGTCTATAATCAAGATATAGAACAGCATTGCTGAATTATTCGTTATATCTAGTAGTTATTTTATATTTTCCATGTTCATAATCATATCATCTGCAAATAAAGAGAATTATACTTCTTCCTTTGAAATCTGTATGCCTTATTGCACTGCCTAGGACCTCCCGTACAAGTTTTATAAAAGTGATAAGAGAAGACCTCCATTTTTGCAGGGAGGATATTAAATATTTCATGCTTGTGCTAGCTTTACGTTTTCCATAGTTATAGATTGAAGAGGTCCTTCTCCATTCATTCTTATTTGCTGAGACTTAAAAAAGAGTTAAAATTTTGTCAAGAAATAATTTGTACCTATTTAAACAGTTGTGTTTTCAAGAGCTCAGCTGACCTGCTAGGTGTCTGAGTAGCCAATTAAAACAAGCCAAAATGAAAGTAACAGGCAAGCTTATAATTGCTTCCTGTGATTGTATAAGAAAGAGGCTAAACTAGGGTAAGTGCCAACTCCCACTCCCATTTACATTTTTCTCCATGCAGTGGCTCTAGAACAGTGGATCAGTACAGATTTGAGGGGTCAAGTTGTGTCACTGAAGGTGTCTCAGACAAAAAGTTCCATCAGTTTTATGGACCTAGGGGCCTAGGGGAGGAAGGGAAGAAAGGTTAGGAGTGGAAATATACTGAGTACTGAGAGTGGAGAAAAGTGTATTCAAAATTTTCCCTTACTTCCTCTGCTATGAACATGAACAAGTTTTTGTGTGGACATATGCTTTCATTTTTCTTGGGTAAATATCAAGAAATTGAACTGCCGGGTTATATCAAAATTTATTTTTAACTTTACAAGAAACTGTGAAATTGTTTGCCAGAGTGGTTTTACTGTTGTACATTCCACCAGTGTTTATAAGTTCTAGTTGTTCCTTAAATGCTATCGGTACTCTTAATTTTAGCCATTTTGCTATCTAATTATTGCTATCTCCTTGGAGTTTTGTTATAGCTAACTTTTTATTTATATCCCAACATTTACTATCTTTGGTGTATTGTTCTGTGAATTTTTGATAAAAGCATACAATCTTGTAACCACTGTCATAATCAAGATTCAGAACAGTTCCATCACCTAATATTTCCTAATGCTGCCCTTTATAAATAACTCCTCCACTTAACCACAGTTCCTAGTAATCATGCATCTATTTTCTGTTCCTATAATTTTACCTTTTTTATAATGTCATATATATCAGATCATCCAGTATGTCACCTTTCTTTTAAATTTTATTATTTTTTTCAATTACAGTTTGCTTTTAGTATTATTTTGTATTAGTTTCAGGTGTACAGCATAGTGGTTAGGTAATCATATACTTTACAAAGTGCTCCCCCTCAGAATTTCCAGTACCCATCTGGCACCATACATAGTTATTATGATATTATTGACTATATTTTCTATGCTATAACCTTTTAAGTCTAGCTTTTTTTTCTTGTAAGGTAATAAATTTGAAAATTATCTATGTTCTGTACATCAATAGGCCATTTCTTTTTTAATGTTTTTTTAAATAATTAAGTGGTAACAGCTCTATATATTCTGGATATAGCATCTTTGTCTGATACGTGCATGCTTTGTAGTTATGATCTCTTATTTGGTGACTTTTCATTTTGTTAACTGGCATTTTCAGAGAATAAAAGTTTAATATTTTTTCTTTTGTATTAAACATTTTTTGTTGACATTATTGCAGGTGTTTCCCTTTTTTCCCCCTTTGCCCATCTCCACTCACCCCTTTCACCCTCCCTTGGCCTTCAACAAACTATTGTGGGTGTCCATGGCATCATCCACATGGACCTTCATTAACAACTCAAGATCCTTAACCTCCACTCCCTGAGGAAGCTCCTGGAGGCCTGAGGCAGGCCGGGTGGGTGGACTTTGGTAGACATCTGGCAGATAAAGGGTGTCTCTCCTTCCTTCTATGGCCCTTGGTTCTGACATAGTGTACAGGCATGGAGCAGACCCTAGCCTGTTTTCCTTTCTGGGTTCCTATCATCCTCTCTGATATTCTTGAGAATCAGAATCCTCCCCTAGGCCCCTAGCTCCATAAAAGTGAAGGAACTTTTTCTATTCCCCTTACTTGTTAGGGTCTTTCAATAAAAAGCTGTCAAAATTTTAAAAAAGTTTAATTTTGACACAGTCTAGTTTATCACCTCTTTCTGGTTATGGCTTTGTTTCCTTTATAAGAAATATTTTACCACTCCAAAGTCACTAAAATTTCCTTCCAGATTTGCTTATCAAAGTTTTTCTTTTTTTATTGGTTTAGCTTTCAACCCATTTAGTTATTTTGTGGTGTTTGATAAGGGTGCTGGTTCAGTTCCTCCCTCCCCCATGTGTTTAGTTCCAGCACCATTGATTAAAAAAAACGATCCCTTCCCCATTGAATTGCCTTGGTACATTTCTTGAAAATGAATTAACCATGTGTGTGTGGGTTTATTTTTGGAGTCTAAACTGCTCTATTCATCTATATTTTTATCCTTATGCTAATACTACACTGTCTTCATTAATGCACTTTTATAATAAGGCTTGAAATCAGGTGGTGCTAATTCTTCAAATTTGTTCTTTTTTCAATATTTAGATCCTCTTCCTTCTTCATTCTATTCCTCTTTTTCCTCCTCCTATTTCTATTTCTATTCCTATTCCTATCCATCCTCCTCTGATCCTTCTTCTCCTTCCACTCTTTCCTTGTATTTCTATATAAATTTTACAATCAGGTTGTCAATTCTTACAAATAAAACTCCTGGATTGTGTTTAATCTGCAAATGATTTTGGGGAAATTTATGTCTTAACAATACTCAGCATTCAGATAAATTAACATGGTATACCTTTCTGTTTATTAAAGTCTTTTTAACATTTTCTCAGTAATGTTTTAAACTTTCAGTGTGTAGGTCTTCTACATACTTTGCTAAGTTTATCCCTAAATATAAATGTGTTTGAATAGAATTATTAATTGAATTATATTTTATTTTCTATTTTTAATTATGTGTTGTTAGCATATAGAAATATAATTGATGTTTTCTATTGGTCTGTATACTGCAATCTTATTAAATGAATTTGTTATTTTTGGTAGCTCTTTTATGGTTAACTTAGAACTATTTACATACATGATTATGTATTCTCTGAATTAAGAAAGGTTTACTTCTTCCTTTCTTGTCTGCATACTCCTTACCCGCCCCTCCCCCCCCTTATTGTTAAGATCTTTAGAAGAATGTTTGATATAAGTTTGAGACCACA
Organism: Myotis brandtii; assembly: GCF_000412655.1. Classification (NCBI taxonomy): domain Eukaryota; kingdom Metazoa; phylum Chordata; class Mammalia; order Chiroptera; family Vespertilionidae; genus Myotis; species Myotis brandtii. Next base: position 3,266,914 of record NW_005357414.1, on the reverse strand, counting down.
GTTTTTGGTAACTTTTTTCAATGTCTGAAAACATTTGTTTCACATATTTTGTAGTTTTTTGGTTGTTTATGACAAGAGGGCAAGTCCAGTAGCAATTGTTCCAACATAGCCTGCTTTTGTTTTTCTGCTTTCATTTCACTTTAGTGAATATTTTTGAACGAAATTGTTTGAATTTCAGATTATTTCCTTTGAGCAGACTTCTAAAACTAGATATTGTCATCTATATACATATATCTCTATCTTCTATCTATCTATCATCTATCTATCTATCTATCTATCTATCTATCTATCTACCTATCTACCATCTATCTATCATCTATCTATTATCTATCATCTATCTATTATCTATCTATCTATCTATCTATCTATCTATCTATCTATCTATTATCTATCTATCTATCTATCTATCTATCTATCTATCTATCTATATATCTATCTATCTATCTATCATCTATCTTTACCTGCCTATCTCCCTACTTACTGATTCATCCATCTGTCTACACCTATAGTGTAGAAATTACCTCAGGAGCAGTGATCATATTTTCTACTCTTTTAATACTTTATGTCATCTAACCTTTCATTTAATTAATGGAAAGTAAAGTTTTTGTGATTAATTTTCTCATACACAAAATATCCCTTTAATCACAGGGTAGAGATATTTCTGGTCTTCCCTATGAAGTTTAAGGGAAGAGAAGACTAGGATTATTACCATAGTTTTTATTTCTATTACCTTATTTTACTTCATTTAACTGTCTTATTTCTCTTTGTTAATGCTGCAGGAAGCAAATAAATAAATAAATAAAATATTTTAGAAAATATACAGTAAATTTTATTTAAACATATTTCCTTTTATTGAAATTATTGGGGTGACACTAGTTAACAAAATTATGCAGGTTTCAGGTGCATAATTCTGCAATACATCATCTGTACACTGTACTGTGTGTTCACCACCCCCAATTAAGTCTCGGTCCATCACCATTTATCTCCCTTACATCCTCCTTCACTCCCCCATCCCAGCAATCAGCACACTATTGTCTGTGTCCATGAATTTTTATTTTGATAGGAGGAAGGTTTTATTCCTAACTTTCCTTCATTTTGACTTAATTTTATAGGAGAGATGTTTGAACAATGACCCGGTAGGAAATGGCCTTATCCATTTTGAATTAATTTAGTTTCAGGAAGCCCTGTGAAATATGAAGCATTTACAGTAGTCCTCTTTTTATTTGTGGTTTTGCTTTCCATGGTTTCAGTTACCTTTGGTCTGAAAATATTAAATTTCCCCATTTATTGACATTGTCTACTCCTGACATCCAACCGTGGACATCGTCATGGCTCAGCGATTCAGGATGCAGATGACCCTCCTTCTATCATCATCAGGTTAATAGTAGCCTAAGGCTACATCACAATGCCCACATCATTCATTTCTCTTCATCTCAACAAGTAGGTACTCTGTTATCTCACATCATTACAAGAAGGGTGAATACAGTACAATAAGATATTTTGAGAGACCACATTCACATGATTTTTATTACAGTATATTGTTATAATTGTTCTATTTTATTATTGTTGTTGTTAATCTCTTCCTTTATAAACTAAAGTTTATTACAGGTATGTGTGTATAAGAAAACGTAGAGTATATATAGGGTGCAGTGCTATCCATGGATTCAGGCATCCACTTGGCACATACCCCTTCAGATAAGGGGTACTGCTGTACTTAAACTTTAGCATTCCTAGCTGCCTACAAATGAGCCAATTTGTTCTAGTTTTAAGGTCATGTTAATTTTCATAGGTTTCTTTCAAAATGAAGGACTTGGCTCCTTTTATGCTGTGATTCTTAAAATGGAGGTATGTAAAGGGCAGGGAAATGGGGACTGAAAGAGACTTTGCTTGGGGCAGTGGGCACACAATGCAGTGTGCAGATGCTGTTTTGTTGAATTGTGCACTTGAAACTTGAATGTTTTTGTGAACCAATGTCATCCCACCAAATTCAATAAAAAATAAGCTATACTAGTACATTTTCTTCAGATTGAGGGTATATTGAAAGTTTTTCCTGTCTGGCAAAATTCATCTCCCTAGGTTGTGTATTCCCCCATCACCCATTCCCTTTACATTTTTCTTGCAGTTCTTATGGCCAATTGAGTTCTTGGGTTTTTAAAATCATTTTTACTTGAGTGAGTATACTCAATTTATAGTAATTTGGTTAATAGTGAATAAATGCATTCTTAGCTTTTACCTCTCCCAATTCTATTTGCTTGCTTATCTTTTGCAGCCTATGTAGGCATTCCATTTTTCTCTACAGTTGCAGAAAAACTTCTTTTTGTTATAGCACAAGCTTATTAGACCTTATCACAGCCTTCATGCCTTCTTCATTTGTGCATACTGTGTAATGGAAAAAACCACAGACTAATGTAAAATAACAAGTGAGGTTAAACTGAGAAAGGTCACCTTTCTTAGAGGCTGAAAAAGAGGGTCATCTTCAGGGATTTGCATTTGTTTCTCTGACTAATTTGACTGATATGTTTGAATTTTCAGATTGACAACCCTTATATTAAAAACTTGGATTTATAAACTGATCTATATCCTGGAAGAGTTTTACACTCATATCCTTATTATTTTTCTGTACACTGTGATACCCAGATAGGGAAAAGAAAGTATATTTTTCTTCAGATGGTTAAATCGTTATGATTTGAAATTGACAGTACACTATAAAACAAAGGTGAGTTCAAAATCAGGTCTTCATGATTTTCACGAGGCAGTGTACACATTATATTATCCAGGCTTTATTTTAAAATCAAGTCCTGATTTAATTATAAAAAATGAAAGTATTCAGAGGTAAGAGCGATTAAGATATTTCAGATTATAATCTTTTTCTTAGTTTCGCTTACATGTCTACTTATTCATCTGTATTCTTACTTCCTGGTACTTAAAAATTCTGTAAATAGTTTTTATTGAGTTCAAATATTTATGAAATTATAAATTATTACAGAAGACAAAAGTATAGAATTAGATTCCCATTAAATCACAATGAATATAAATGTGTACTCAAAGGAACAATAACTTGGTTTGTTTTGAGCAGAATACTCAAGGGCCTAAAGTTTCATCTTTCTCTATCATTGTCCTAAAAAATGCAACATCAGCCTAAATATGATTTTTTTGTATTAAAGTAGGACTTCTCTATGACAAGTGTTTATTCAAAATTAAATGGAGAAAAAGAACTTAGGAGATGATAGTGAAATTATAGGTCTTTTTAAATTTTTATTTATCTGTATTTTCTCAGTAATCTATAGTACATGCTTATTACTTTTGCAATGAAAATGTTTTAAAAGTATTTATTTTTAATTATTTATTGTTGAAAATATTACAGGTGTCCCTCTTTCTCCCCCCCCCCATTAACCACCTCCACCCCACACCTGCCCCCCAAGGCCTTCATGGCACTATTGTCTGTGTTATGGGTTATGCATATATACATAAAAATTATTTGGTTAATTTCTTCCTGTCCCCACTCCCCCCTTCCCTCTGAGATTCCTCAGTCATTTCCATGCTTCTGTGTCTCTGGATCTATTTTGTTCATCATTTTATGGCTCTATATTTCAACATTTTTCAGATTTAAAAAATTTAACAACATATTTTACTCAACTAATTTTTATGCCATCATTCTTATTAAAGAAAAAGAAGGCTAGGTGAATTGATGAGAACTAAAACATGATTTTAGTATTTTACTAATCATTTCAGGTCAATTTTAGAGTGTTTCTTTAGCTGCCTTTCTTAAAGTAGAAATTCAGTGGGGTTTTTTTTAAAGTAAAAATTTCCAGATGTTGCCAGTAATAATAACACAATGCCACTAATAATTTTGTCATTGAGTACAATGAAGAGAAATCATCTTTAATTTGTATCCATTCTCCCATATAAAGGGTAACATGTATTTTCCTTTCCTTTTCCCCACTGAGTGATAAACATCTTTCTACTTTTCATGTTATCAACCCAAAAAACAGTGATTTTGAATGCTGGAGACAACTATTTTCACTTATATATGGAGCAAAATGTGTAATGTATGCATGAAATCTGTGATTTTATTTTAAGGCCTTGTGACTGTATCTAAAATCTTTATATAAATTGGCGCAAATGTTGCTATAAAATACAAATACCTTTCTGGTAAAAAAAAAAGGAAGAATTTTAAACATGTATGATTTAGTTGAGTGTTTTCTGATTGAATTGGAAATATTCAAGATTTATAAAGTATTATAGTATATAGTAAGTCTCTAATAAACATTTATAAGCTCTATAATTTATTCCAAAGCCTTGATAAAAATAATTTAACTAATATATGCTGTTTCCAAATATTGACTGAAAATATTGGATCATGTTATCTGTTCCTGCCCCAATCCCCACCCCATCTTACAATTGTCCTGAGGAAGAAAATTGTGTGAACCTCAGTGAGGGTTTGAGTTGCCACCATTGCCACGCTTCAAGAGAGGGTGTGGCAGAAGTGAGATAGACTTTTTTTTTGAGTTAAAAATCTTTATTTATTATTTATTTATTTATTATCTAAAGTTTTACATATGTCTCCTTTTCCCCCGGTTGACACCCCCCTCCGCCATTCCCACCCCGTTTTTTTTGTGTGTTTTTTTTTCTGAGAGGATGATGATTTTTATGATTCTGTCTAAAAAATGGCAAAGATGATAGCAGCTGGGAAAAAATGTGAGTGGCATCTCACTAGGCATGATGTAACTATCCTCTTTTAGAATTCTGCACATTCTTAGTCATTCCTTTGTCAGGTAGTCCAGGTGTAGTGTGGGAGGTACATTTAGCTTCTCCACATTGTTGTAGTAATTTATCACAGCAAATTATTGAAAAGAGCATGGTTTGAAAGTTAGATTAGACTTTAGAACTGGGGATAGAGACAAAATGCTCAGAGAATTTATCCTGGCCACGAAAGGTTTAGGAATTAGAATGAGGCTTTAGCATGTTGGTGTTTTGCAGTAGTAGGACAAATTCTTCCTTTTTTATGGCAGTAACTCCCCCCACCCCCCAGCAATAGCTAGTTCTAAAGTTACTATTGTAGTATAGTGTAATGTTTTAGTTTAGAGCATGGACGTTGACATCAGGCTTGGTTTAAGTTATGACTCTTCCAGTTAAGGTAATATTATTATCCTAGTGTCTTAATGCATAACACATTAAGTGTTCAATAAATGAGAGCTGTGATTTTACACACAATCTTTATTCTCTTCCATTATAGTTTAGTGAAATCTATGTGCCTTTTCTTAGGCACAGTAATTTGTTTTCCCTTTTTGATCAGCTTTCTTCAGCTCTGGTCTTTACCATAAAGTAGAAAGATGACTTAAAAACACCTTTTTTGTTTGTCTGTTTCTATAGGCATTGGCTAGACATTATATCAGTTAAGTATACATACACTAATACTTGATATATTAAAAAACAGATATAATTCCTTAAATAGTGTTGTCTGACTAGAGATAAAATGGCCCAAAAGAGAGAGAGGAAAATTGGGGAGTGGGAGTTGTAAAGAAAATTAAAACTAATGTCTAAACAAGAAAGATGGTTTATTCTTAGACATAGGGAAAAACTGTTAAAACTACTCTGTCCACTTTGCTTTTCTAGAAACTTCTTAAGGTTTTAAAATAGTAAATTATTTATTTTGTTGAAATTAAATATTTAGATAATTGCAGTATAGATATATATGTCTGTATGTATATGTTACATACATGTAACTTTGTTATTCCTAAACAAATTTTGTGGTTCCTTCACACCCAAAAGAATTTTAAATAAATACTTTGAATATTTCAGGAAATACAGCATGCCGTTTAGTAAATTTAAGTGAACAAGTGAATAACTTAGCTATTCCAACAATGTTTTGCCTCCGCATTCCTTGGCACAAACTGGGACCTCAGTGAAGTGTTCCTCATGGGAGTTGCCTGTGAAATCTTACTGAAGAGGATCAAATCCTAATTCAGGCTCCCCTCCCTTCTGTTTTATTAAAATTAACTTTATTACAGTGCAATTTGCATACAGTAAACTGAATCCATTTTACGTATATAGTTTAATGAATTTTGACAAATGTATATACCCACAAGATATTAAATAGTTTTATCGTCCCCAAAATTTCACTTGTGTCCCTTTCCCTGTCCCTGTATCCTGGAAACCATTGATCTGCTATCTTTGCTATGAACATTTGTGTACAAGTCATTTTGTACGCATAATAGTCATTTCTCTTGGGTGAGTGCAAAGGAATGGAGTGTATAATATATTTAACTTCATAAGAAACAAACCAAAATATTTGTCAAAGTGATAGAACTATTTTACATTCCTACAGCAGTGTAATGGATCTTTTTTTTAATTAAATCTTCATTGTTCAGATTACATTTGTTCCTCTTTTTTTTTTCCCCCATAACTCCCCTCCTCCCAGTTCCCGCCCCACCCTCCGCCCTCACTCCCCACCCACTGTCCTCATCCATAGGTGCACGATTTTTGTCCAGTTTCTTCCCGCATCTCCCATTCCCCTTTCCCCCCCAAGAATAGTCAGTCCATTCCCTTTCTATGTCCCTGATTCATTATAATCACCAGTTCATTCTGTACATCAGATTATTTATTCACTTGGTTCTTAGATTCACTTGTTGATAGATGCATGTTTGTTGTTCACAATTTGTATCTTTACCTTTTTCTTCTTCCTCTTCTTAAAGGATACCTTTCAGCATTTCGTATAATACTGGTTTAGTGGTGATGAACTCCTTTAGCTTTTCCTTATCTGTGAAGCTCTTTATCTGACCTTCAATTCTGAATGATAGCTTTGCTGGATAAAGTATTCTTGGTTGTAGGTTCTTGGTATTCATCACTTTGAATATTTCTTGCCATTCCCTTCTGGCCTGCAAAGTTTCTGTTGAGAAATCAGCTGACAGTCGTATGGGTATTCCCTTGTAGGTAATTGAGTCTCTTTCTCTTGCTGCTTTTAAGATTCTCTCTTTGTCTTTTGCTCTTGGCATTTTAATTATGATGTGTCTTGGTGTGGTCCTCTTTGGATTCCTTTTGTTTGGGGTTCTCTGCGCTTCTTGGACCTGTAAGTCCATTTCTTTCACCAGGTGGGGGAAGTTTTCTGCCATTATTTCTTCAAATAGGTTTTCAATATCTTGCTGTCTCTCATCTTCTGGCACCCCTATTATTCTGATGTTGGTACGCTTGAAGCTGTCCCAGAGGCTCCTTACACTATCTTCGTATTTTCGGATTCTTTTTTCATTTTGCTTTTCCGGTTGGGTGTTTTTTGCTTCTTCGCATTTCAAATCTTTGACTTGATTCTTGCGCTCCTCTGGTCTGCTATTGGGTGTCTGTATAATATTCTTTATTTCAGTCCGTGTATGCTTAATTTCTAGTTGGTTCTTTATCATAGCATCGAGGGTCTCATTAGTTTTCGTGACTCTCTCCTCAAGTTTATTGACAGCTTCTAGCACATTTTTGCAAGCCCTCAAAATTGCGATTTTTAGCTCTATATCCTCCATTTCTGTCATGTTTTTTTGTCTCCGCATTTTTTATGCTTTCTTGGTGCACCCCCTAGTGGTCTTTGTGCGCAGTCTTGTTCTAGTTGAGCCTTGATTGTTGTAGTTAATACTAGAGGGATTTGACCACCAGGCCGACTGGCTGTGTGAATCAGCTGTGTCTGCCGCGGAAAACTTCTGTCCTCTGGGGAGGTGCTAATCTAGCCTTTGCCTGAGGCGATCCGGCAAATGGCTCTGCGCAGGGCTTGGGCGGGGCGGGCTCAACAGGGCGGGCGGAGGGAGCCGTTATGGTGCCCTCAGTCCTGTTCCCAGAGGCTCTGCTTCTCAGAACCCCCGGAACCGCTGCAAACCTCGGAGGGAAAGCTGCCTTCCAACTGATGCCAGACACTCCCGCTTCTCCCGTTTGGGTCCGAGTCCCCAGCGATTCGCCCGTATCTGGAGCTCAGAGTCTGAGACTCCCCCCTGACCGAAAACGACAACCGCGCTCTCAGCCACCAGCCCGCTTTGTGCGCGCACCTCCGCACCTGAGTATTTTCCACACTGCGCCTCCTCTGAGCCTGGGTATGCTGTTGTCTTTCCTTCTAGTTGAAGAGTGTCTCCTCAGCCAGCCTTCCTGTGGTTCTGGGTGATGTCTGTTCCGTCTTTTAGTTGTATTTTTGAAGTGGTTGTTTGCGGCAGCAGTCTCCGGTGTTTACCTATGCCGCCATCTTGCTTTTTCATGGATCTTTTCAATTATAGCTATATTAGAGGCCTGGTGCACAAACTCTGTGCATGAACTTTGTGCACGGGTAGGGTCCCTAGGCCTGGCTGGCGATTAGGGCCAATTAGGGCCTTCTGGCTGCTGGCCAGAGCCTTCCTTCCCCCAGCTGCTGGGGCATTCCTTCATTCCACGCTACCCCCTGGTGGTTGCGCACGTCATAGCAAGCAATCAAACTCCTGGTCTCCCAGTCCAACTCCTGAGGGGGCAATTTGCATATTAGGCATATATATATATATATATATATGAAGTGGTATCTTGTTTTATTTGCATTTTCCTGATGCTTACCATATGCTCATGTAATCATTGACCATTCATATATCTTATTTTGTGTAATGTCCCCTCTAATCTTTCTGTATTTTTTATAAATTTCATTGCTTATATTCTTAAACTAGAGGCCTGGTGCACGAATTTGTGCACAGGTGGGGTCCCTCTGGGTGGCCTGCAGAGATTAGGCCTCAGCTTGCACCCCCAGCCTCGCAGCCCCAGCTCAAGCCCCCAGCCTCGCAGCCCCATAGCCCCACTTGATACCCTGCGTTGGCCTGGTGCCTCCCCCTCACCTGCTCCACCATCCCTCCTGTGGGGCACCATTCCTCCTGTGGGGCGATCGATCAAGGCTGGGCCCCCCGCCTGGCTCCCTCAACGCTTGGGAGCTGGGCGGTGGCCCCGCCCCCCGCCGCTGCTGCTGGTTGCTGTCTGCAGGGCGATCGGCAGGGTGATCGGGCCCCTGCTGTCACCTGCCTTGGCCTGGAACCGCCTGCTCACCTGCTCCACCATCCCACCGTGGTCCCACTCTTGTTGGGGCCTTTGGTGCTGACAGTGCCTCCACTACCGCCTGCTGCTGGCGCCACATTGCTGTCACCTTCCATGTTCCACACTGCCCCTGGTGGTCAGCTCACGTCATAGAGAGCAGTTGAACTCCCAGTCTCCAGGTCGAACGACTGCCCGAGGGGACAATTTGCATATTAGGCTTTTATTATATAGGATTGAAAGAGTTCTTTTTATATTCTGAATGAAAACTACTTTATTTGTGTTACACACACATACACACACCTTTTGGTGGGTTGCATTTTATTTTCCTTAACAGTATATTTTAATTAGCAGTGTTTTAAATTTTTGATAAAGTCCAGTTTATCATTTTTTATTATTATTGCTTTTTGTGTCATGTGTAAAAAAACTTTACACTAAAATTTTAAATTTTGCCTATTTTCTTCTATATGTTTGGTGCTTTTAGCTTTTGAACCCATTAGGGTTATTTATGTGTGCAGTGTAAGTTAACGATTCTGCTTCAACTCTTAAAAAATTTATTACATGAAATTAACATAATATAAATTTAATCATTTAACATGAGTAGTTCAGTGACATTTAGTCCATATACCTTGTGTGCAACCACCACCTTTATCTAGTATCAAATATTTTTATTACTCCAAAATAAAACTTCATACCCAATGAACAGTTTCTGCTATTTCTACCCTACCAGCAGCTCCTGGAAACTACCAATTTGCCTTCTGCCTCTATGGACTTACCTATTCTGATAAATATATTCCTATAGTATGTGTTCTTCCTAGTCTGGTTTATTTCATTTAGTGTAATGTTTTCGAGGTTCATATAACATTATATGATGTATCAGTACTTAACTTTTTATAGTGGAATCATATTGTATTGTATAAATATACCATATTTTGTTTATCCATTCATTCACTGATGGGCATTTCAGCTCTTTACCTTTTGGCAATTGTAAATAATGCTGCTATGAACATGTGTGTACATATATTTGTTTGAATACCTGTTTTCAATACTTTGAAGATAATTACTAAGTGTAGAGTTACTGGCCATATGGTAATTCTATCTTTAGTTTTTGAGGAACTGAGAAGCTTTTTCACAGTGTCTGAACTATTTTACAGTACCCCCAGCAATGCACAACCATTCTAATTTGTCCACATCCTTCCAATTCTTGTAATTTCCTGTATAATTATTTTTATCATCCTGGTTGGTTAATGAAGTGATTTTTCATTGTGGTTTTTATTTGAAATTTCTTAATGATTAATGATTTGTTCATCTATTTTTAAATTTTTAAAATTATAGTTAACATTCAATAATATTTTGTATTAGTGTACAGCATAGTGGTTAGACAACCACATACTTTACAAAGGGTTTCCCAACTGACAAAATACGTAGCTATTACCATATTATCAACTATATTTTCTATGTTGTACCTCATATCCCCATAACTATTTTGTAACTACCAATCTGTACTTCTCAATCTCTTCACCTTTTCCTCCCAATCCCCCAAAACCCCTCCCCTCTGGCAATTATCACTCTGTTCTCTGTATCTATGATTCTGTTTCTGTTTTGTTTGTTAATTTTATTGTTCTTTAGATTCCACATATGAGGGAAATTATATGGTATTTGTCTTTATAAGACATATTTATTTTGCTTAGCATAATACCTTCTAGATACATCCATGCTGTCTCAAATGTCAAGCTTTCTTGTTTTTACAGCTGAGTAATATTCCATTGTGTATATGTATCACAACTTTTCTATTCACTCGACTATTGATGGGCATTTGATTTGCTTCCATTGCTTGGCTATTGTAAATAATGCTGCAATGAATATTGGGTCGTATATATCCTTTCCAATATGTACCCAGAAGTGGAATTGCTGGTTCATAAGGCAGTTCTATTTTTAATTTTTAAAGAAACCTCCACATTGTTTTCCATAGTGGCTGCACCAATCGGCATTCCCACCAACAGTTCACGGGGGTTTCCCTTTTTCCACATCCTTGCCAACATTTGTTGTTTGTTGATTTATTGATGATAGCCATTCTGACAGGGGTGAGTGGCTATCATTGTGGTTTTAATTTGCATTTCTCTGATGATTGGTAACATTGAACATCTTTTCATGTCTGTTGGCCATCTGTATATCCTCTTTGGATAAGTGTCTATTTAGGACCTTTGCCAGTTATTTAATTGGATAGCTTGGGGGCTTTTTGTGTGTTGAGTTGTATGAGTCCTTTATTAATTTTAGATATTAATCCTTTATCAGATGTATCATTGCTGAATATGTTCACCCATTAAGTAGGTTGTCTTTTCATTTTGTTGATGGTTTCCTTTGCTGTGCAAAAACTTTTTAGTTTGATGTAGTCCCATCTGTTTATTTTTTTTCTTTTGTTTCCCTTGCCTGAGGAGATATATCAGAAAAAATATTACTAAGGGAAATGATCTTACTACCTATGTTTCTTCTGGGATTTTTATGGTATCATCTTATATTTAAGTATTTAATTCATTTTAAGTTTATTCTTGGGTATGGCATAAGAATGTGGTCTAGTTTCATTTTTTTTGCAAATGTATCTCCTGTTTTCCAGCACTGCTTATTGAATAGACTATCTTCATCCCATTATATGTTCTTGCCTCCTTTGTCAAATATTAATTGAGCATTTACGCATGGGTTTATTTCTGGGCTCTCTATTCTGTTCCATTTATTTATATGTCTACTTTTATGCCAGCACCATGCTTTTTTATTACTATGGCCTTATAGTATAGTTTGATATCAGGTAGTGTGTTTTCTCCAACGTTGTTCTTCTTTCTCAAGATTGCTGTGACTATTCATGGTCTTCTGTGGCTTCATATACATTTTTAAATTATTCTAGTTCTGTGAAATATACCACTGATTGGTAATTTGATAGGAATTGTGGTGAATCTATCGATTGCTTCAGGTACTATGCATATTTTAATAATATAATTCTTCCCATCCATGAGCATGGCACATACCTCCATTTATTTGTATGTTTCCAATTTCTTTCTTAAATGTCTTATAATTTTCTGAGTACAAATTTTTTATATCTTGGTTAAATTTACTTCTAGATAATTGTATTTTTATGCAATTGTGAATGGGGTTGTTTTCTTAGTTTCCTTTTCTAATAGTTCATTACTATATAAAAATGCAACTGATTTCTGTAGATTTATTTTGTATTCTGTTACATTAATTAATTGATTTATCCATTCCAATAGTTTTTTGGTGGATTTTTTAAGGTTCTCTAAATATCGTATGATCGCATATGCAAATAATGACAGTTTTACTTTTTTCTTTTCAATTTGGATGCCTTTTACTTCTTCTTTTTGTCTGATTCCTGTAGTTAGTACTTCCAGTACTATGTTGAATAAGAGCAATGAAAGTGGACATCTCTGTTGTTCCTGGTTTTAAGGGAAATGCCTTTAGTTTTTCCCCATTGGTTATGATGCTAGCTGTTGGTATGTCATGTGTGGACTTTATTATGTTGAGATATTTTCTCTCTATTCCCACTTCACTGAGAGCTTTTTTTATAAACTGGAGGCCCAGTGCACAAAAATTTGTGCACTTGGGGGGTCCCTCAGCCCAGCCTGTGCCCTCTCACAGTCTGGGACCCCTCGGTTGATGACCACCTGCTGGCTTAGGCCCGCTCCCTGGGAGATTGGGCCTAAGCAGGCAGTCAGACATCCCTCTGGCAGCCTGGGAGCCGTCGGGGGATGTCCACTTGCCAATAGGGAGCAGGCCTAAGGTGCAGTCAGACATCCTTAGCGTTGCTGAGGAGGCGGGAGAGGCTCCCACCACCACCACTGTACTGGCAGCCATCAGCCTGGCTTGTGGCTGAGCATAGCTCTTCCTGTGGGAGCACACTGAACACCAGGGGACAGCTCCTGCATTGAGCATCTGCCCGCTGGTGGTCAGTGTGTGTCATAGTGACCAGTCATTCCCAGTCTTTCTGCTGTTAGGGTCAATTTTCATATTATCCTTTTATTATATAGGGGTGCCTGGCCAGCCTGGGTGAGGGGCTGATAGCTGTTTGCAGGCTGGCCACAGCCCCCAGCCACCCAAGCTCCCAGTGGAGGCTGGCTGGAAGCAGGTATCTGGGATTTATTTATCTTCTATAACTGAAACTTTGTTGCCATGAGCTGAGACCACAGCCGGCTAAGGGTATGCAGGAAGCTTGGCTTCCTCCATCGTCCGGGCAACCAAGCCTCCTGCTTGCTCCAGCTCTGTGGCTGCCGGCCACCATCTTGGTTAGGTTAATTTGCATACAGTTATTCTGATTGGCTGGTGGCCATGGCTTGGGGTGTAGCGAAGGTATGGTCAATTAGCATCTTTGTCTTTTATTAGTGTAGATAAACACTGGATTTTATCATAGTTTTTTCTGTATGTATTGATATGATATATGATTCCTATCCTTCATTTTGTTTATGTAGTGTTTCACTTTTATTGAATTTGTGAATATTGTACCAACATGCATCCCCAGAATAAATCCCACTTAACCTGGTGTATGATCTTTTTAATGTATTGCTAAATTTAATTTGCTAATATTTTGTTGAGGATTTTAGCATCTATGTTTGTTAGGGATAGAGGCTTCAGTTTTCCTTCTTTGTAATGTCTTTATCAGGTTTTGGAATGAGGATTATGCTGGCCTCATAAAGTGAGCTTGGGAAGGAAAAGTGTTAGTTCTTCTTTGCATATTTGGTAAAATTCCCTGTGAAGCCATCCAGTCCAACACTTTTGTTTTATGTGACTTTTTTTTTAATTACAGCTTCAAATTCATTAGTTGTAATCAATCTATTCCAATTTTCTCTTTTTTCCTGATTCAGATTTACAAGATCCTATGTTTGTAGGAAATTATCCATTTTGGTCAGATTGATTTGTTGCTATATAGTTGTTCATAATATTTTCTTATAATCTTTTGCATTTCTGTGGTGTCAGTTTTTACTTTGCTTTCATTTCTGCATTTGTTTATTTTGATCCTCTCTCTTTGTTTTATGACTCTAGAAATAAAGTTATCAATTTTGTTTATCTTTTCAAGGAACCCACTTTAGGTTTCGTTGTTTTTTATTCTTTCTTAGACTCTATTTGGTTTAATTCTTCTCTGATCTTTATTATTTTCTTCTACTCTGAGTTTTGTTTGTTTTTCTTTTTCTAGTTCCTTTAAGAGTAAGGTTAGATTGATATTTTTCATGTTTCTTGAGGTAGGCCTGTAAGGCTATGAATTTCCCTCTTTGGACTGCTTTAGATATGTCACAATGATTTTGGGTTGTTGTCTTCTCATTGTCATTTGTTTCAAGGTGTGTTTTGATTTCTTCCTTGATCTTACTGTTAACCCATTCATTGTTTAGTAACATGTTATTTATCCTCCATGTGTCTGTATGATTTTCAGTTTTTTCATGTGATTTATTTCCAGTTTTAGACCATGATAGTTAGAGAAGATACTTGATATGATTAAATATTCTTTGTTATTGATGCTTGTTTTGTGTCCTAACATGTGTATCCTAGAGAATGTTCCAATGGCACTTGAAAGGAATATATATTTTGCTGCTTTGTGGTGAATTGCTCTGATGATATAAATCAAATCCATCATATTTAGTGTGTCATTTAATTGTTAATTATCTGTCTGAATGATCTATTCATTGATGTCAGTGGGGTGTTAAAATTCCCTACTATGACTGTATTATTGTCAATCTCTCCCTTTATGTTCTTCAAGATTTGTTTTATAAACAGGATGTCCGCAAAAGTATATACACACTTTAAGAGTTGATTTCTATTATATTTTGAAAAGGAAATGTATTTTAATAAACACCACCTTTATAATTATTCAAAATGTGTATACTTTTTTGGGACACCCTGTATCTAGGTGTCCTTATGTTGGTGAATAAATGTTTATAAGGTTTATATCCTCTTGTTGGATTGATTCCTTTATCATTATACAGTTTTCTTATTTGTCCTTTATATTAGCCTTTGTTTTAAAGTCTATTTTGTTTGATAGAAGTATTGCTACCCCAGCATTTGTTTCATTTCCATTTGCATGAAATATATTTTTCCATTCCTTTACTTTTATTCTGTGTGTACCTTTCATTCTGAGATGAGTCTCTTGTAGACAGCATATATATGGGTCTTGTTTTCTTACCCAGTCAGCTACCCTGTGTCCTTTTATTGGAGCATTTAAGCCGTTTACACTTAAAGTGATGATTGGTAGATATGTATTTATTGCCTTTTTATAACTATGTTTCTCTTCCTCCTCCTCTTCCTCCTCCTCCTCCTCCTCCTCTTCCTTTTTCTTCTTCAAGAAGACCCTTTAAGATTTCTTGTAATACTGGTTTGGTGGTAATGAACTCTGTTAGCCTTTTCTCGTCTGGGAAGCTCTTATATATCTCCTTTAGTTTTAATTTATAGTGTTGCTGGGTGATGTAGCCTTGGTTGTATGTCTTTTCTTTTTATCACTGAATATTTCATTCTGGCCTGAAATGTTTCTGTTGAGAAATCAGCTGGCAGTCTTAAGGAAGCTCCTTTTTAGATCACTGTATTCCTCTTTCTGCTTTTAAGATTCTTTCTTTCTCTTGAAACTTTGCCATTTTAATTCTGATGTGTCTTATTGTGGCCCTCTTTGGGTTCATCTTGTTTGGGACTCTCTATGCTTCCTGGACTTGTATGTCTTTTTTCTTCACCAGGTTAAGGAAGTTTTCAGTTATTATTTCTTCAAATAGGTTCCAATCACTTGTTTTCTCACTCCTTCTTCTTGTACCGCTATTATGTGGTTATTGTTATGCTTCACATTGCCCAAATGGTCCCTTAAATTATCCTTATTTTTTAAAATTCTTTTTAATGCTGCTCTGATTGTATATTTTCACCTAGCTCATCTTCGAAATCAGTTTTGATACTGTTTCATCTAACCTACTGTTTATTCCTTCTACCGTATTCTTCACTTCAGATATTGTATTCATTTCTGAGTGGTCCTTATTTATAGTTTACATTTTCTTTTTCATGTTTTTTAAGTTCTCACTAAGTTCCTTGAGCATTCATATAACCATTTTTTAACTCTGTATCTGGCAGATTGCTTGCCTCCATTTCATTTAGCTCTTTCTCTGAAGATTTCTCCTGTTTCATTTGGGGAATGTTTTTTCTCTCCCTATTTTGGCTGCCTCTTTTTGTTTGTTTCTGTGTATTAGGTAGATCTGCAATGTCTCTCACTCAGGGAATGGTGTCCTTATGTAGTAGGTGACCTGTGAAACCCTGTAGCACAGTCTTTTTGAACACCTGTGTTGGGTGCTCCAGGAATGTCCCTTGTGTGGTTTATCTGAGACTTCCTGTTGCAGTTGAGGCTAGATTGCTATTAGCTTGTTTTTGAGTGGGGTTAATTCTCAGGATGAATGACTCTGTGGATATACCTTGGCCATAGTATTAAAGCACTGTGCTGGTGATGACCATATAAGGCAAAATTAGTCTTATCAGGCTTTAGAGCCTGTCAAGATCTCCCTTTGGATATGCCACTTGTGAAGCTAATTGGATCCTGCTTTGATGTTATATGAAATTTTCTATTGAGTGTGTTGGTTCTTGGGCCCCTTGGGAGTGACTCTGGTGTAGATCAATGTCTGACATTGCTTGTGACTGGCTGTGAGGAGCCTGTTTGGAGCTACAAAGCAACCCACATTTTGTGGTTACCTCTGCTGGGCCTAGGTATGCGTGGAAAGGATCAGGCTGTGTAACAAGGCTTCCTTTTTCCAGCACCAAGCCCAGGGAAAGGTCATCAAAAGACCAAACATACTCCAAGTTCTGCTTCTGCCTGCTAGCTGCCTGTTAGGCTCAGTCACTTAAAGAGCCTCTAGCAGTACTGAAGTTACAAAAGGTAGGTTCTCAGTAAGTCACCAAGTAGTGGCAAGTAGTGTTCAACAGATTGATAGAGGTTCAAACTTGATGCCAGTGCTCAGTCTCAGGCCACTCAACAGAAGTCCCAGGGTACACCAATTCTAGTTGCCACTAGTTTTGTGATCATAGACCTTTGCAATGTGGCGGGATCTCAGGGAGTTGTCAGGGTAAGGTTAGCAGAGTATATCAGGTCCAAAGAGACCAAGATTTGGCTGTGTGAAAGGAGGGCTCTGCCATTCAAGGGAAAAAATGGCCCCTGTTCTAGAACCACACAAGTCTGTCCTGGCTTCTGCCTGGAGATCCTGGAGAGCCTAAGCTTGGCAGGATGGGGCTCCTGGGAATCTGTAGTGTTGGGTTTATGGCTCTTCCATGAGGCAAAGGAGTTGGTCAGGCTCATGGGAATTTGTAGGGAATGGCCTCCACCCCACAGCCACACAACTCAGTCTTATCCATATTCCTCCCTGACCTCCTGGAGAGCCTGAGCTCAGCAGGGCAGGCCCACCAAGAGTTTAGAGGGTGAGGCTAGTGGATCTCCTCTGAGGGGAAGGCACTTAACAGGCTCATGGGATGGTCGGGGTGGGGTGGGGAATGACCCCATTCCAGAGCCACAAATCTCATTCACTAGCACTCCCTGAGTCAGCCCAGACTTCTATAACCCAGGTCCAGGCAGCAGACTCCTCCTCAGGGTATGAACTCTACAAGGTGGGGGGACAGGGATTCTGGAGGATGGGCCATTGCATTTCCCCAGGCAGTTGTATGTAGGGGAGTGCTATATGCAAGAAAGTTGGCATATATGGTGTGGAAGAGAGACTCAGTACAGGGACCCTGGATGTTGTCCCTTCAGTTCTCTCCCAGGAGCCACAAACCTTAGTTACCCCTCACCTGACTCTAGTCCATTTGCCCTCCCTCTGCCTGATCCCAGCGTGAGTGGCTTTGATGATATATTGTGCACTGGCCCTTTAAGAGGTTGCCTGGATTTCTAACAGACTCGTCTCTCTTAGGAGGACAAAATCCTTTCTGATTTTCAAAGCTGTATGTTAGGTGGTCCCCTTTTCCAAGCTTCGGTACTCTGGGCTGGGGATCCTGGGGTTGGGTTGAGACTCTTGCTCCTAGAGGGAAACTTTTGCAGCTGAGATAGCTCAGTCTCCACTTGTGGGATCTGGGTCAGCCCTTTACACATCTTCACACTTCCTACCAGTTTTAATGTGGCTTCTTCTGTAAAATCTTGACTGTAAGACTTCTGTTCAGCTAGTCTTCAGTTGCTTATTCAGGTTGATTATTCTATATTTTAGTTGTAATTCCAGTTTAATCCTAGGATGAGGTGAATGTAACTTCCACCTACTCCAATGTCATCATTTATTTACATTAATTTTTCCATACGTTTGTTCACCATTTGTGCATTTTGGGAAGAATATCTATTTCAAAGCCTTTACCTATTTTTTTTTTCTGGAACTTTGCCTTTTTGTTCTTTAGTTTGATGTGAGATATATATATATATATTAGATAGGTACATGATTTATATACATTTTCTCCCATTCTGTAGACTATCTTCACTTTCTTGATAATATCCTACTTTTTATATTTTTATTAAATTTTATTGGGGTGACATTGGTCAACATGAACATATAGGTTTCATGTGTGGATTTCTAAGTTACAAAATCTGTATATAGCACCATGTGTCCACCACCCAAAGTCAAGTTTTCTCCTGTCACCTCATATTAGGACCCCCTTCTCCCCCCACCCTCCACCCCCAGCAACCACCACACCGCTGTTTGTGTTCATAGTTTTCAGTTTTATAGCCTACATATGGGTGAAATCATATGGTTCTTAGCTTTTTCTGTCTGACTTATTTCACTTAGCATAATGTTCTCAAGGTCCATCCATGTTGTTGCAAATGGCAGTATTTCATCATTTCTTATGGCTGAGTAGTATTCCATTGTGTATATGTATCATATCTTCTTTATCCAGTCCTTTATCACAGGGCACTTTGGCTGTTTCCATGTCTTGGCCACCATGAATAATGCTGCAATGAACATAGGGGTGCATATATCTTTGCATATAAATGATTTTGAGTTTTTCGGGTATATACCCAGGAGTGGGATTGTTAGGTCATATGGTAGCTCTATTCTTAATTTTTTGAGGAATCACCAGACTGCTTTCCATAGTGGTTGTACCAGTCTACATTCCCACCAGCAGTGAATAAGAGTTCCCTTTTTTCCACAACCTCTCCAACACTTGTTAATTGTTTGTCTTATTGATAATGGTCACTCTAACACGTGTAGGGTGTTATCTCATTGTACTTTTAATTTGCATTTCTCTAATTTTCAGTGATGTTGAACATCTTTTCATATATCTATTGGATATTTGGATGTCTTCTCGGGAGAGGCGTATTTTCAGGTCCTCTGCCCACTTTTTGTTTGGATTATTTGATAATATCCTTCTATGTGCAAAAAAATTTAATTTTCATGAAGTCAAATTACCTTTTTTGTTTTGTTTTGTTGCTGATACTTTTGGTGTCATATCTAACACTACATTGCCAAATTCAAGGTCATGAAGATTTACTTCTATGTTTTTTTTATAAGGGTTTTATGGTTTTAGATTTTATATTTATGTAATTGATCTAATTTGAATTAGTTTTTGTAAATCACATGAGGTAGTGGTCCAACTTCATTATTTTGCATATGGATATCCAGTTGTCCCAGGACTGTTTTTTGAAGAGACTATTCTTTCCCAATTTATTAGTCTAGGCACCCATGTCAAAGATCAGTTCACCATAGATGTATGGATTTATTTCTGGACTCTCAATTTTGTTCCATTGACTATTTGTTTATCCTTATGCCAGTACCACAGTTTTGATAACTGTAGCTTTATAGTAAGTTTTCAAATTGGGAAGTGTGAGTACTATAAATTTTTTTGTTTTGTTTTTAGGTTATTTTGGCTATTTGGGACACCTTGCAATTCCATATGAATTTGGGGATCAGCTTTTCCATTTTGCTCTAAAAGCTGTTAGAATCAATTAATCATTTGTTTTAAAAAATTAAGTATATTTGTATACAATATTATATTAGTTTCAGGTGTACAATATAGTGATTTGACATTTATATACCTTACAATGTGATCACCACACTAATTCTAGTAATCATCTGTCACTGTGCAAACTTATCACAACATTATTGACTATATTCTACTTCACCATTTTCACCAACCCCCCATACCCTCCTGTCTTCTGACCATGGTCCCAATTTTGATAAGGTTTTCATTGAATCTATAGATTTCTTTGGGTGGGATTGGCATTTGAATATTGTTGAGTCTTACAATACAGGAACACAAGATGTCTTTTCATTTATTTAGATTTTCTTAAATTTATTGAATCATTGTTTCTAGTTTTTTTGTATGCATGTCTTTCACTTATTTGGCTAAACTTATTCTCAACTACTTTATTCTTTTAGGTGATATTGTAATTGAAATTGTTTTATTATTTTTCTTTTTAGATTGGTCTTTGTGATTGTATAGAAACAAAATTTACTTTTCCATGTTGATCTTATACACTAAGATATTGTTGAACTTGTTTATTAACTTTAGGATTTTATCTGTGGATTCTTTAAGACTTTCTATATATAGAGGATCATGTCATTTGAAACAGATATAATTTTACTTTTTTCTTTTTTAAAATTTGGATTCTTTTTATTTATTTTCCTTACCTAATTACTCTGCCTAAGACTGCCAGTGCTCTGTTGAATGAAAGTGGTGATAGTGAGCAACATCCCTGTTTTGTTCTTGATATTGAAGGAAAAATTTTCAGTCTTTCACTTTTGAGTACTGAGTTAGCTGTGGGTTTTTCATAAATACTTATCATGTTAAAAATTCCTTTCTATTTCTAATTTTTGAATGTATTTATCATGAAGGAGTGATGGATTTTGCCAAATCTTTTTCTGTATCAATTATGAGAATCACATGTTTATTTTCCCTTTTTCTATTAATGCAGCACTTTACATTGATTGGTTTTCTTATGTCAAACCACTCTTGCATTTCAGGGATAAATTTAACTGGACCACAGTGTATAATCCTTTCAGTAGGCTATTAGATCTGGTTTGATAGCATTTTATTGGGATTTTTTTGCATCTGTTTTTTAAAAATATGTTTATATTGATTTCAGAGAGTAGAAGAGGGGAATATAAACATCCTTGATGAGAGAGAATCATTGATCAGCTACCTCCTGCATGACCCCTACTGGGGATCAAGCCTGCAACTCAGGCATGTGCCCTGAGCAGGAACTGAACTGACCTCCTGGTTCACAGGTCAACGCTCAACCATTGAGACACACCGGCTGGACTGCATCCATTTTTATACAGGACTAGGGGCCCAGTGCACAAATTCGTGCACCTTGAAAGGAACTATGGGCTGTGAGGCTGTGGTAGGCACAGGGGCAGGTTTCAGCCCATCCTCTGTGCCCCCATGACCCCTCCCACTGTGGCCCCTAGTCCCCTCCCTACCGACAGCCATGCTTCCGCCACTGCTGCTCCCATGTGCTAATGGCCCTGCTCACTTGCACCCACTGACAGCATGGAGTGATTGGGGCTGGCTCCAGCAGTGGGTGTGAGAGGGGCCAGCACCGTCAGTGGGTGCCAGTGGCAGCTGCTGCCCCAATCACCCCTCAGGAGCAGGGGGAGGTGGAGAAGCTCTCAGGGGTGATCAGGGCCGGCAGCTAGCTTTGCATTTAGTTTGCTCTTCTTTTTCTAGTTTTCCTACTGTGCAAAGTTAGGTTATTGATTTGAAATCTTTTCCCATTTTTAATGTAGGCATTTACTGCTATAAATTTCCCTATGACCATTCCCTTTACTGCATCCCATAAGTTTTGGTATGTTGTGTTTTCATTTTAATCCTTGTGTAAGCACTTTCTAATTTTCTTTGTGATTTGTTCTTTGACCTATGGATTGTTTAGGAGTGTATTATTTAATTTCCACATATTTGTGATTTTCAGGTTTTTCTTTTTTTATTGATTTCTAGCTTTATTCCATTGTGATTAGGGAAGATACTTTGTATGATTTCTGTCTTTTTATATTTATTGAGACTGTTTTTTGCTGACTAACCTATGTTATGTCTTGTAGAATGTTCAGTGTGCACTTGAGAAGTATATATATTCTGCTTGTGAGTGAAGTGTTCTATTTATGTCTTTAAGGTTTATGTTGTTGTTCAAGACATGTATTTCTTTATTAATCTTTGCTATAGATCAGCGGTTCTCAACCTGTGGGTCGAGACCCCTTTGGGGGTTGAACGACCCTTTCACAGGGGTCGCCTAAATACATCCTGCATATCAGATATTTACATTACGATTCATAAAAGTACAAAATTACAGTTATGAAGTAGCAACGAAAATAATTTTATGGTTGGGGGTCACCACAACATGAGGAATTGTATTAAAGGGTCACGGCATTAGGAAGGTTGAGAACCACTGCTCTAGATGTTCAATCTGTATTGAAAGTTGGTTATTAAATTCTCCAACTGTTGTACAACTGTTTAATCATCTCATCAATTCTGCCAATACTTTCTTCATATATTTGGGGATTTGTTGTTTGGCATGTATGTTTATAATTGTTGTAAATTACTAGTATTCATGAATTTATCCTTTTATACATCCCTCCTTTGTCCCTTATAATAGCTTTTGCCTTAAAGTGTAGTTTGTCAAATATTATTACAAACACCTACCGCAACACTCTTTTGGTCATTATTTGCATGGAATATCTTTTTTCTTTCTGTAACTTTCAACCTATTTATATCTTTGGATTAAAGTGAATCTCTTGCAGAGAGCATATAATTAGATTCATGATTTCTTATCTTTTCTGCTAATCTCTGCTTTTGATTAGAGTATTTAATCTATTTGCATTTAAAATACTTATAAAAATGAATTCTGCCATTTAGCTTTATGAATTTTATTTTACATTTTTTGCCCTTCATTTCTCCATTAATCTCTCCTTTTTTTCTTTAATTGATTTTTTTTGTATTGTACCATATTATTTCCATTTTCATTTCTTTTTATGTATTTATTTTAGATATATTTCCTTAGTGGTTACCATGGGGATTAAAATGGATGTTTGTAAAATTTAGAAAATGTATAATAATATGATTTAAATTAATATATTGTTCTCACAAGTTACATATTTATGCATTGTGTGCTCTTTAAGATATATTTATAATTATGTTTTTATGAATTTGTCTTTTATGTAGGAAATGATCTGTAACAATATAAAAGTACATATACTGGAGGTTATATGTACATATATAACTATCTTTATCAGAGGTGTTTATTTCTTCATAAGGCTCTGAGTTATTGTCCAGTGTCCTTTCCTTCCTGTCTGAAGAAATATAATTACTATTTCTCGGAAAGCAGGTCTACTGGTAATGAGTACTCTCAGATTTTGTTCATCTAAGCCTATCTTAATTTTCCCTTCATATTTGAAGGATGGTTTTTGCCAGGTGCAGAATTCTTGGTTTCCAGGGTTTTTTTGTGTTTTTTTAATTTTAATTTTCAGTACCTAAACTTGTAATCCCACTGCCTCCTGGCCTCCATGGTTTCTGATGAGACATCGGCTGTTTATTTAAAATCCATTCTTTATGTTCAATTGCCTTTTTCTTGAAGTTTTACAGATTCTCTCTCTGTCTTTGACCAGGAGTTAAACCATGGCCTCCTGATTCACAGCTCGATGCTCAACCACTGAGCCACACCAGCTGGGCTGCATCTATTTTTATAGAGGACTAGAGGCCTGGTGCACAAATTTGTGCACCATTGGGGTCCCTCAGTCTGGCCTGCAAGATCGGGTTGAAGCCAGCTCTCCGACATCCCCCAAGGTGTCCTGGATTGCAAGAGGGTGC
This sequence comes from Myotis brandtii, assembly GCF_000412655.1. NCBI lineage: Eukaryota > Metazoa > Chordata > Mammalia > Chiroptera > Vespertilionidae > Myotis > Myotis brandtii. The sequence goes on along the minus strand of NW_005357414.1, from coordinate 3,243,124 downwards.
AGGCCAGGCTGAGGGACCCCACAGGTGCATAATTGGGGCCGGGGAGGGACACGGGAGGTTGGCCAGCTGGGGAAGGACCATGGGAGGGCTCCAGGGCGTGTCCGGCCCATCTCACTGAGTCCCAATTGGCTCACCTACCGGTTGGAGCGTCTGCCCCCTGGTGGTCAGTGCACATCATAGTGACTGGTCGACCAGTCGACTATCTGCCCTCTGGAGGTCAGTGCACATAATAGGGAGTGGTTGAGTGACCTTAGCATATCATTAGCATACTACACTTTGATTGGTTGAACGGCCAACCAGACGACTGGATACTTAGCATATTAGGCTTTTACTATATAGGATCCCTACAGTACAGTTATAAAATTTATTTTTCCACTTATTTATTTGCATTAATTAATTAACTTTAAAATTGATTTTTGCATGTTATTTATGCTATGAGCTTGGTGAACTCACGTATTAGTTCTAGGAGATATTTTATAGATTCCTTGGGATTTTTTATATAAAAATTATGAGATCTGTGAATTAAGACCTTTTTATTTCTTTTTTTTTCATATGTATAGTTTATATTTCCTTTTCTTTTCTAAGTACTCTTAAGGAAGAAAATTTCAATCAAGAACATGCATGAAACATCAAGGGATCAGTAGAAGGGTGTAAATCAATAGACATTGGTCTGCCCATGACAAAGATCTAATTGATCTGATTGCATGATTCATGAATCATGCAGCATCCCATCTAGCATGATGAGAGGTGTTTCAAAAAGCTATACAATATGGAAAATTTTTACAGGCAGAAGCTGGGTGGGACAAGAAAATTATTAGCAAAATAAAAAATATTGTTTTAGGCAAGGTTACCTTCCTTTAGGTACTTCAGGGGTCTGATTAGGCAGATCACCTCAGCTTTCTTTTGGAAGAATGGAGAGTGCCCATGTGACATATTACCTCATTGGTGATTACCAGAAAATTCCAGACTGACTGATTAAGATTGTACTAGTATTCCTGAAGAAAGTTGAAGCTGCAATTAGGTTAGATATTAAGTTTAAGTTTAGTGTCATGGGCTATAGCACAAGTGACTCCATTTTGGACTTGTGGTTTTATCTTTAATAATTCTCCCCTTTTTATCACATTCTCTGATTGAGAGATATCATTAAAATTTAAGGTATTGGCACTCCTGTCAGCTACCACTCTGTAGTTCTCGCAGCTTTCATTGGCCCTCCTTTTGATATTCACAGATCAAGATGCTCTTGCTTAACCCCAGTGATACTATCAGATCACAGCTTCAGTTAAACAATCTTTAAGTGGGTCAATCTCTTCATTCCCCTTCTGACATTCCAATATAAGTGAGATTATTTGCTTGGTGGTTAGTGACTGTGAACACACATTAAAGCTTTTGAGAATATAATGAGCCAGGGAGATTATTTATAACTATAAACAGCATAATTCCCAATGTTTGGAATGTACTTCAGAACCATAATCTCTAAGACCAAAACTAATCAAAGAAAGACCCTGTTAAAGGAGTCACCCTTTAAAACCAAGTGGTTTGCTCAATAATGTTATGTAACTGAGTTTCAACTTCAGAAGTGTTAATCCAGGTACAGCAGGTGGTGTAGCCACAGCACATACACCTTAGCTAAAAGATAATCAAGGACTATTCTATTGTCAAGAACAACTTTGGCTAGAGAACCTAAGGATTTTGATTGAGTAGGTATTGTATTAACAGAGGATTCTGTAATATTTTAAAGAGTTTAGGAGAGGTTCCTGATGATCGCCTTATTTGTATTTACTTCTAACCGGGTAAGTATCTATGTGCTAAGGAAGCAAATTCTAAATCATGAAAAATCTTCTGGTCCTTTTTAACTTGAAAATGTAAATTCAGGGGAGTCAACCAATGAAACACCTGCACTTTCTTTGTGAACAGTTAGTATAGTTGGATAACCAAGAGGCTTTTTCTGGTTATGCAACATACAAATAGGCATTCATAGGCCTAAGAATGATAACCATCACAGACAAAGACAAATTCTTTTGGGCATAAACTACTTCTGTTAAGGTGGCACTGTTAATGGACAGATGGGATTTTTTAAATAGGTTTTTATTGATTTCAGAGAGAGGAAGAGATGAGAGGGAGAGAGAGATAGAAATGTTAATATCTCTGCAGGCGCCCTACTGGGGATCGAGACCCAAACCAAGGCATGTGCCCTGACCTGGAATGGAACCATGACCTCCTGCTTTATAGGTTGATGCTCAACCACTGAGTCACACTGGCCAGGCCAGATGGGAGTTTTTGATGACAAATCCTTAGTCTGAAAGTTTACCCCCTCCCCTTAGCAATGGCCTGGGAGATACAGATGATGGCTTTATTTTTCTAGGCCAATGCCAGCAAAAAGAAAGAAAAGAAGGAAGGTTTTTATGTTTAGATAAAGTATGAAATCTTGATGCATCATCTTAGGTGGAAGCAGTACACATCAAAGTCAGCTACTTCTCTTCCTCATCAATCTGATTTATAGATCTCCATGGGACCAGATATCAGGCAAAGCCTTCTTTAACTTTGACCTCTGTATCCAAGGCTCAATGCTTTCTAGTTTTGTAGCAGTGTCAGTGGTCAGGAGTACTTGATAAGGTCTTTTCCAATGGGCCTTAAGTACTGTCTTTGCCTGATGATGCTTCCAGAATACCCAGTCAGCTCTTGGTTGTGACCAACAGGATCCTTTGAATTGGGATCTAGAAAAGCTTCTTTATCTCGTGAATGATAGGTTTGAGCATAAGAAATTAAAGACTTAAGGTAGTTGGCCTTTCTAGCATGAGCGAACAAGGGATTAACAGGAGGCTGCATACCAATAAACATTGGTTTATCTGTAACAATCTTGTGTGAGGTGAGTTTGTTTTCCAAAGGGGAGTACTGTGAACAGACTATAGATAATACCTTATGCCAGGCAGAGTCAGTAGTTTTAGAAACTTCAGAGATTCAAGTTTGAGGATACCATTAATTCTCCCACCCTTGCCTGATGAGTGAAGATCATAAAGACAATGATGATTCCAAAAAGTTTGCAAGGTTTCTATTAAAGCTCATATGATTTGTCCAGTGAAGTGGTTGCCTTGATCACTGGAGATTGTGGAAAGTATACCCTGAGTGGGAAACTTATTTTCTAACAATTTCTTTGCCTCTGTGAGGGCATCAGCCTTGCTGCAGGGGAAAGCTTCAACCCATGTGGAAAACATACATACAATAACAAGAGCATATTGATAACCCATACTAAGGGGCAGTTGAATGAAGTCCAGCCACAGGTGTTCAAAAGGTCCAGATGTATGAGGCCTGAGGCCTTTGGGAACAAAAATAGTTTTTTCAGGATTATGTACCTGACAGGTCAGACATTGCTGGTAGACTGTTTTTGTAATTTTATAGAAGTCTCCCCACCAACATCAATTCATCATTTGAGTCATCTTGAATGAACTACAGTGGGTGAAGGAATGCAAAAACAAAAAATGGGCTTTGCCAAGAGCTTGAGAGAATGAAGCAACCATGTTGGGTTTCCCATAGACTCAACTGTTCATTTAATTTACAGCCATTGTTTACCCATCTTAATTTCTCTGATTCAGAAATTAACACATTGTCATGCTAAAAGGACATCAGGAAGGCAGTCTGGCAATGAGGAATCTTTTTTTTTTTTTTTTTGCAGAAGCAGGATTAAGCTCATTCACATGTCCTACAATTGTTACAGATTCTGTTGCTGCTGCCTTTGCATGAAAGTCAGCTAGAGCATTTCCCTCATAATCAAATTTAGTTCTTTTAGTGGGAGCTTCAGTTTTGATGACAGCAATTTCAGAAGGTAAGATAATCGCAGTAAGAAGATTGTTTACATGTTGCCCATTTTTGATTTAGGTCCCAGAGGACTTAAGAAACCAACTTCTCCCCATAATATTCCAGAATCATGGACCACCCCAAAGATACAACTGCTATCAGTATCAATATTTAGTTTGTTCTTTGGATAACTGGCATGCTATTGTAAGAGAGTGAAGCGTTGCTTGTTGAGCAGATTTAGCTTGAAGTCATATTGGGTATTAATAGCAAAACCAGCTTGTAAATTCCCTATTCCATTTCTACAGTATGACCCATCAACAAGCAAGATTAAATCAGACTTAGTTGAAAGGGTGTCTTCTAAATCAGGATGTAGTGTTCCAAAATGGGACATTATAACCTCAGTCATGGTGCTAGCCTTTGGGTAGAGGTAGTAATGTAGCAGGATTAAGGATATCAGCATTTAAGAAGGATCTCATAGGAAGTTAGTCTACTTGCAGAGAGATGTTGACTAAATTCAGAGTTAAGATTACTTTGGACAGATTGTGGAGTTTGCAAATTTCCCAGGGTTAAATTGGCTGAGGTGTCCACTAACTTTGCAGCTGCAGTTATAGCCTTAAAAGACCTGGGATAGGCACAACCAAATGAATCAAGTTGTATGCTACCATAGGTAACAACCATGTTTATTACCATGGTTGTTCTTCTATGAGCATTCCCAGGGCATGGATATTCCCTTCCTCCACAAATGGAGTAAAAGGTTTTGAATAATTAGGTAGCCCTAAGATGGGTGGTTCTTGCAGTGATTGTTTTATTTTTTATTGTTTAAAGTATTACAAATAGTAGTATATATGTCTTCCTTTTTCCCCCATTGACCTTCCCCCGGCCTCCCCTACACCCCAGCAAATGCCTTCACCGCCCCAAGTGTCTGTGTCCATTGGTTATCCTTATATGCATGCATACAAGTCCTTCAGTTGATCTCTTACACCCCACAACCCTCCCCTGCCTTCCCACTGTAGTTTGACAGTCTGTTAGATGCTTCTTTGTCTCTGTATCTATTTTATTCATCAGTTTATGATGTTCATTATATTCCACAAATGAGGGAGATCATGTGATATTTATCTTTCTCTGACTGGCTTATTTTTCTTAGCATAATACTCTCCAGTTCCATTCATGCTGTTGCAAATGGTAAGAATTCCTTCTTTTTTACCACAGCGTAGTATTCCATTGTGTAGATGTACCACAGTTTTCTAATCCACTCATCTGTTGATGAGCATTTAGGCTGTTTCCAAATCTTAGCTATTGTAAATTGTGCTGCTATGAACATAGGGGTGCATATATCCTTTCTGATTGGTGTTTCTGGTTTCTTGGGATATATTCCTAGAAGTGGGATCACTGGGTCAAATGGGAGTTCCATTTTTAGTTTTTGAGGAAATTTCATACTGTTCTCCACAGTGACTGCACCAGTGTGCATTCCCACCAGCAGTGCACAAGGGTTCCTTTTTCTCCACATCCTCTACATCCTCACCAGCCCTTGCCATTTGTTCATTTGTTGATGATAGCCATTCTGACAGGTGTGAGATGGTACGGCATTGTTGTTTTGATTTGCATCTCTCGGAAGATTAGTGACTTTGAGCATGTTTTCTTATGTCACTTAGCCTTCCTTATGTCCTCTTTCAAAAAGTATCTATTTAGGTCCTTTGCCCATTTTTTTTTTATATTTCTTTAATGATTTCAAAGAAGAAGGAAGAGGGAGAGATAAAAACATCAATGATGAGAATCATTGATTGGCTGCCTCCTGCACGCCCCCAACTGGGGATCGAGCCTGCAACCTGGGCATGTGCCCTTGGCCGGAATCGAACCCGGGACCCTTCAGTCCGCAGGCCGATGCTGTATCCACTGAGCCA
>NW_005357414.1:3221710-3235739 GCF_000412655.1 Myotis brandtii | reverse complement strand
TATCCAACAGCAGATTCTGTGAGGAATGGGGCTGCCTCCTCCCTACTGTCAGGGTCTGGTTTGAAGGCCAGCCATGCCCCCTGTTGGGCCAGACCCAGAGTTCTACCACGCTTCCGCCTCAGCAACCCAGGACTGACTGCTGCTGGGCACTCCTGGCACTCCGAGGGTGGGTTATTCCCTTAGGCCTCACGGGAAACAGCTTGGGGAGGGCGCAGCCCTTAGCAAGGCAACCCAGAACTCAGTACTTCCATGCTCCACTCCGAGGGCGGGTTGCTGCCTGAAACCTCGCCCTGAGGGCGGGTTCCTGCCTGAAACCTCACCCTCCAGGGAAACAACTGGGGGAGGGCACAGACGTTTCCATAACGACCCCTGCAGGACTGACTTCCTTCCAGTTGGTCGAGCTTCGGGATGTGATGCTACACCCAGGGTTTTTATATAACTAGATAGTCCCATTTGTTTATTTTCTCCTTAGTTTCCATTGCCCTAGGAGTTGTATCAGTAAATATATTGCTACGACAAATGTCTGCTATTTTGCTGCATATGGCTTCTTCTAAGATTTTTATGATTTCCTGTCTTACATTTAAGTCCTTCATCCAGTTTGAATTTATTTTTGTGTATGGTGTAAGTTGGTGGTCTAGTTTTCATTTTTTTTTTGCATGTATCTGCCCAATTTTCCCAACACCATTTATTGAAGAGACTGTCTTGACGCCATTGTATGCTCTTGCCTCCTTTGTCAAATATTAATTGAGCATAATGGCTTGGGTCAATTTCTTGGTTCTCTGTTCTATTCCACTGGGCTATATGCCTATTCTTGTGCTAGTACCATATGCTAGGTTCAATTTGCTAGAATTTTATTGAGAATTTTGGCATTTATGTTCATGAGGGATATTGGCCTATAATTCTCTTTCTTTGTATTGTCTTTATCTGATTTTCGGATTAGGGTAATGCTGACTTTGTAGAAAGAGCTTGGAAGTGTTCCTTCCTCTTGAATTTTTTGGTATAGTCTGAGGAAGATAGGTTTTAGTTCTTCTTTGAATGTTTGATAAAACTCGCCTGTGAAGCCATCTGGTCCAGGACTTTTGTATGTTGGAAATTTTTTGATTACTGCTTCAATTTTCTCCATAGTTACCAGCCTATTTAGATTTTTTGATCCTTCCTGATTGAGTTTTGGAAGGTCATATTTTTCTAGGAATATGTTCATTTCTTCGAGGTTGACAAGTTTGTTGGAATACTAGAGTTGCTCATAGTATTTTTTTTTTTAGGATTCTTCATATTTCTGTGGGGTCTATTTTTTTTTGCCTCTTTCATTTCTGATTTTGTTTATTTGGGTCCTATCTCTTGGCTTCTTGGTGAGCCTGGGTAGAGGTTCATCATTGCCTTTTATTTCTTCTTCTTGTCTGATCGTTGTGGCTAATACCTCCAGTACTATGTTGAACAGGAGTGGTGAGAGTGGGCATCCCTGTCTTTTTCCTATTATTAGCGGAAATGGTTTTAGGTTTTGCCCATTGAGTATAATGTTGGCTGAAGGTTTGTCATATATAGCTTTTATTACGTTGAGGTATGATCCCTCTATTCCCACCTTGTTGATAGTTTTTATCAAGAAAGAGTGCTGGATTTTGTCAAGTGCTTTTTCTGTATCAAGGTATATGATTACATGGTTTTTATCTCTCAATTTGTTTATGTGATGTATCACATTTATTGACTTGCAGATATTATACCATCCTTGTATCCCCAGAATAAATCCCACTTGGTCATGGTGTATGATCTTTCTAATGTAATGCTAGGTTCAATTTGCTAGAATTTTATTGAGAATTTTGGCATTTATGTTCATGAGGGATATTGGCCTATAATTCTCTTTCTTTGTATTGTCTTTATCTGATTTTCGGATTAGGGTAATGCTGACTTTGTAGAAAGAGCTTGGAAGTGTTCCTTCCTCTTGAATTTTTTGGTATAGTCTGAGGAAGATAGGTTTTAGTTCTTCTTTGAATGTTTGATAAAACTCGCCTGTGAAGCCATCTGGTCCAGGACTTTTGTATGTTGGAAATTTTTTGATTACTGCTTCAATTTTCTCCATAGTTACCAGCCTATTTAGATTTTTTGATCCTTCCTGATTGAGTTTTGGAAGGTCATATTTTTCTAGGAATATGTTCATTTCTTCGAGGTTGACAAGTTTGTTGGAATACTAGAGTTGCTCATAGTATTTTTTTTTTTAGGATTCTTCATATTTCTGTGGGGTCTATTTTTTTTTGCCTCTTTCATTTCTGATTTTGTTTATTTGGGTCCTATCTCTTGGCTTCTTGGTGAGCCTGGGTAGAGGTTCATCATTCTTGTTTGTCCTTTCAAAGAACCAGATCTTGGTTTCATTGATCTTTTGTATTATGTTTTTGTCTCTATGTCATTTATTTCTGCTCTGATCTTTATTATTTCCTTCCTTCTGCTCACTCTGGGATTTTATTGTTGCTCTCTTTCTAATTCTTCAAGTTGCAGAGTTAGATGGTTTATTAACAGTTTTTCTTGTTCTTTTTGAGGTCAGTCTGTAATGCTATGAACTTCTCTCTCAGGACTGCTTTCACTGTGTCCCATAGATTTTGGATTGTTGTATTTTCATTGTCATTTGTTTCCAGGATGTGTTTTATTTCTTATTTGATCTCCTTGGTAACCCAATCATTGTTTAATAGTGTGCTATTCAGCCTCCAAGTGTTAGAATTTTTAAAAAATATTTTTATTGCTTTCAGAAAGGAAGGGAGAGGGAGAGAGAGATAGAAGCTTCAATGATGAGAGAGAATCATTGATCAGCTGCCTTCTGCCCAGTCCAGGGATCTAGCCTGCAACCTGGGCATGTACCCTTGACCAGAATTAAACCTGGGAGCCTGCAGTCCCTAGGTTGATGCTCTATCCACTGAGCCAAATTGGCTCAGGCTAAGTGTTTAATTTTTTGTGATTGTTTTTATTGTAGTTGATTTCTAATCTTATGCCATTGTGATCTGAAAAGATACTCGATATGATTTCAATCTTCTTAAATTTGGAGAGACTTTGTCTGTGTCCTAATATGTAGTCTATCTTTGAAAATGTCCCATGTGTGCTTGAGAAGAATATATATTCTGTAGCTTTGGGGTGGAATGTTCTGAAGAAGTGGATTAAGTCCTTCTGATCTAGTGAGTCATTTAAGATTGTTGTTTCTTTGCTGATTTTCTAGAGGATTTATCCAGTGACGTTAATGGTGTATTAAAGTCTCCTACTATGATTGGATTGCTGTCAATATCTCCCTTGATATCTTCCAGAAGTTTTGTTTGTTTTTTATGTATTTTGTTGCTCCTGCATTGGGTGCATATATGTTTACCAGAGTAATATCCTTTTGTTGTATTGATCCATTTAGAATTCTGAAGTGGCCTTTCTTGTCTCTTGTTATGGTCTTCACTTTGAGGTCTATTTTGTCAGATATAAGTATTGCTACCCCAGCTTTGTTTTCATTTACATTTGGCTGAAATATATTTTTCCATCCCTTCACTTTCAGTCTATGAGAGTCCCTTGTTCTGAGGTGGGTCTCTTGTAGACAGCATATATATGGGTCATGTTTTCTTATCCATTCAGTCACTCGATGTCTTTTGATTGGAGCATTTAAACCATTTGCATTTAATGTTATTATCGATAGGTACTTGTTTGTAGCCATTTCTATTCTTTATGCCTGTGTTCCTTCCTCCCTTTCCATTCTTTTTACAGAATTCCCTTTAGCATATATTGTATTGCTGGCTTGGTAGTGATAAACTCCCTTAGTCTTTTTTTTTGTCTCAAAGCTCCTGATTTACCCTTCAATTTTTATTGATAGCCTATTACTGAATATCAAATTAAAGAATAAAAGGAGCTCTCTTAGAAAATACTAGAGGGATAATATAAGAACAAGTAACTGAGACACTCTAAAATGAAGAAGCCTTTCTGATGACACTTATGCAAACTGGCAGCCTGAGATTTGCTCATTGGGTCTATAAGGAAGACTCAAATATCTCAGCAAACCCCAAATGCTTATCAGATTGGTGTTTCCTAATAACACCCATCAGTGATTACATGAAGTTTTCAGACAAGAACTAAGAAAGAGTCATAACCCAAATGCCTGTCACAAATGTACAACATGGGGAAATCCTACACAAAGTCAGTAACACTGCTGCTTTGCTGGGACTCTCATATACAGTAATTTTGAAACATTGTGGCAAGACACCAATGCTCATTTAGCTAATTAGACAACACAAAAACATTTATTTCAAATTTCAAGAGGTAAAAAATGTTAAGATATGGATGTTTTATGCATGCTCAGGACCACCTTAAAAATACTCCATTTAATGACATCATAACACAAATTTGCATCAGTGAAAAGAAACTGGCATATTCCATCTCTTACCATTCAACTTGTCAGATGGTGAAGGATAAAACAGAACATTTCACTAGTTTTAATTTTTAAATATGATTGTCACATTGGGAAAATGAAATAAACAGTAAAATAAACTGTACAAAGGCAAAGTAGAATAACAAAAAATATTTTACTAAAACATAAGATTTACAGAATTTTCCAGATAAACCATACAAAATGGTCACAAGCTTTTCTTGAAGCGGGGATTCTACATTTGACAGAAAAGTCACAATATTATTTGTGAGGGTCATAGTGTTTGTTTAATGTTCCCATTTTGGTTCAAACAAGCTTGTTCACTTATAGCATCTAAATAAAGTTAGACTTGGCTAGAGAGCATATTCGAAAGAACTGGTTAGCTGCTTTTAACCAATGCAATTAGATCACCATAAAAAGGGGGAAAGGAGCCTATAAAATAAAAATTAAACTACTTACCCCCTCAAAAAAAAAAACACCTATACCCCTGCAGCTAACCCTGACAACTACCTTCATTCACAGTGCTTTCTACTTAAACCATGATGGGGGGAAATGAATAAAAGCAGAGAGGGGTCACTGCTTTTAAATGTTTCACAACAGTCCAGATGGTACTTTTAGCCTCTGCTCATCCTATCTAATAAAGAGGAAATATGCAAATTGACCATCATGCCACAACAAGATGGCTGCACCCACAGTGGTGGCAAGGATTCTGTAACACAAGATGGCTGCGCCCACAGCAGAGGCAGGGATCCCATAACACAAGATGGCTGCACCCACAGCAGAGGCAGAGATTCTGTAACACAAGATGGCTGCACCCACTGTGGAGGCCAAGTTCCCGTAACGAGCCTTAACAAGCAATCAGCAGGGACCTGAGGCTGTGTGGTACTGGGCCGGGGCAGGGGACCTGAGGCTGTGCACCCCCGCCTGATGAGGCTTGACAGGGGACCTCAGGCCACACACCCCCACCCCAGTGCCAGGCCAGGGGACCTCAGGCCCTGTTACCCACCCTGATGCTGGACCCTGGGACCTGGGGTCACGCCCCCTGCCCAGCGGGGCTTGATAGGGGACCTCCAGGTGCAACCCCCACTTGGCAGGGCTTGACAGGGGACCTCAGGCTGCACCCCCCATAGTGATTAGAAAATGGTGAATCTGCAGTGCTGGGGTCCACTTATCTTTCAAAATATCTAAACATATCCTTCCCAACTTGTCTACATTAGGATGATAAATTTTGATTATGAAATGTACTTAAGGTGCTGCCATTAGGTATTATTCTGGAAGGAATAGTTCAAGTTTAAAAGTCCCTCCCTCAAAGGGAGAATCCTGGGGGCCAGCAATGACCACCTGAAAATAACAGGCGTTGTTCTCATCTGGTTCTGCTTTAATACCAGGAACTGGTTCTGCCAGCAAATGCTGGGTTTCCTTGATAATACTGTGTGGCAGCCCGGCCATCTTGTCAGATCCCAAGTTTGGCCTCCTGTTTAGTCTCTGGCTCTGCTCACCTCAGGCACGAGTCTGCAGTGATTGTTTTAGTCCAGTGGTTCTCAACCTTCTGGCCCTTTAAATACAATTCCTCATGTTGTGACCCCCAACCATAAAATTATTTTCGTTGCTACTTCATAACTGTAATCTTGCTACTGTTATGAATCATAATGTAAATATCTGATATTCAGGATGGTCTTAGGCGACCCCTGTGAAAGGGTTGTTCGACCCCTAAAAGGGTTGCGACCCACAGGTTGAGAACTGCTGTTTTAGTCATATAAGAGCCTGATCATGTTTTATCTTCTCAGGGATGTGGTTCAGGGACTGAAATTTTAGTAATTTTATTGAGCAGGGAAGTTAAAGGAAAATTAGGAACCTATAGTCTGCAATAACCAGCCAAGCCTAGAAATCTACAAAGCTGTCACTTAATTGTGTGTGTAGGAAATTCCTGGATTACCTTAAATACTTCTGGAGACAGCTGAATTCCTTCCGAGATTATATCATGTCCTAGGTAATGAACAGTATCTAAATATAATTGTAATTTTTCCTTAGAGATTTGTATCCTTTTTCAGATATCTGTTGCAGTCAATAAATAGAATCTTTTATGAACACCTCTTTGGTAACTGAGCATAGCAAGAGGTCATCTACATATTGTAAAAAGGTCGATTTCCCCTGGGGAACTGGAGGATACTTAAATCTTGGTGAAGTACTTGGGAGAAATAAAAAGGGCCCTCAGGGAACCTTTGCATAACTGCCGAGGTATACTGTCAATTGTTAATGTAGCTAATTATGGAAGTGACATATGTTTAGTTCTCTGCATCTCCAAGCTAAAAACTCCATTTAATGTTGAGTTCTAGTTGTTCTTTATATATTGTGGATACCAATCTTTTATTTTCCTACATAATAAAAGCCTATTATGCTAAGTGTCCAGTCATCCAGTCATCCATTCAACCAAAGTGTAATATGCTAATGATATGCTAAGGCCGTGCAACTACTCTCTATGACGTGCACTGATCACCAGGCGGCAGACAGTCGACTGGTTGAACAGTTGCTATGATGTGCACTGACCACCAGGGGGCAGACGCTCCAATCAGTAGGTTAGCTTGCTGCTGAGATCCGGCCAATTGGGACTGAGCGAGAGGGGCCGGACACTCCCTAGAGCCCTCCCACAGTCCCTCCCTGGCTGGCCAAACTCCCGCATCCCTCCCTGGCCCTGATCATGCACCAGTGGGGTCTCTCAGCCTGGCCTGTGCCCTGTCGCAATCCAGGACCCCTCATCGGATTTTAGAGAGTTGGTTTAAGCCCGATCCCACAGGCCATGCCGAGGGACCCCCACTGGTGCACAAATTTGTTCACTGGGCCTCTAGTCCTATATAATAAAAGTGTAATATGCTAAGTGTCTGACTGATCAGTCAACCATTTGGTCGACTGCTCAACTAGTCACTATGATGTGCACAGACCACCAGGGGACAAACGCTCAGACCAGTAGGTTAGCTTGCTGCTGGAGTCTGGTGGATTGGGACTGGGTGAGAGGGCTGGACATGCCCTGGAGCCCTCCTGTAGTCCTTCCCCGGCGAGCCAGCCAACCTCCCTTAGTCCCTCCCTGGCCGGCCCCCATCGGCCCCGATTGGGACTGGGTGAGATGGCCTGATTGACCCCAATCGCTAATCAGGCCAAGGCACCCCACGGATGCATGAATTCCTGCACCAGGCCTCTAGTATACATATGTTTTGGTAAAGTTTTCTTCCAATCTGTTGCCTGCTTATTCATTTTCTTTTTTTAATTATTAATTTTTTCAATTACAGTTAACAATCTTATTTTGTATTAGTTTCAAGTGTACAGCATAGTGATTAGAAAATGGTGTTTTAATGAGCAGAAGTTTTTAATTTTAATGAATTCTAACATTATTTTTCTTTTATTTTTTGTATTTTCTGTATCTGGTCCAACAAATTGTTTCTTATACTAAGGTCACAAAGATAGTTCCAATTTTTTTCTAGGAGCTTTAAAATTTTATCTTTTATATTTAGGGGCATTATTGCTCTTGAAGTAATTTTTTAAAATATATTTTATTGATTTTTTACAGAGAGGAAGGGAGAGAGATAGAGAGTTAGAAACATCGATGAGAGAGAAACATCGATCAGCTGCCTCTTGCACACCCCCCACTGGGGATGTGCCCGCAACCCAGGTACATGCCCTTGACCGGAATCGAACCTGGGACCTTTCAGTCCGCAGGCCGACGCTCTATCCACTGAGCCAAACCGGTTTCGGCATTGAAGTAATTTTTGAATGATATGAGAGAGGGACTGACATTTCATTTTAAAAATATGAATATCTTGTTGTTTCATCAAAATTCACTGGAGAGATTTCTTTTCCCAATGAAATTTTCTGGTACTATTTGAATTTATTTGTGTGTGTCTAATTTTGGATTCTCCATTTTGTTTCACTGGCCTATTCACTAATATTACATTGTCTTTGTTGTGGTAGCATTATAATGAGTTAGTCTTAAAATCAGGTAGAGTTAAGTCTTACAAATTTTCTCCTCTTTGTCCATTTCTACAAATTATGGGAAAATTGATAGCAATATTTAGATTCTAATACATACGCTATCATATATTTCCATTTAATTAAGAACCTTCTAATTTTTCTAAGCAATATTTTATTACTTTTTCTATATAGGTGTTGCACTCTCATTAAGTAAGTCACGATTTTAGATGTCATTGTAAATAGTATTATTTAAATTTTTATTTTATAATAATTGATTTAGTATCATTTTGATTTTATATAATTACCATTTATACTGTGATATTACAAAATTCACTTATTTAGATTCCATAGTTGTTTTAAAGATGACTTGGAATTTTCTACATTTAACAATCACACCTATATGATATAAAAACCCAGGGTCCATAACATCCAAAATGACCGAAGACTCAACCAAACAGAAGTCAGTCCTGCAGTCAGTGCCGGGTTGCCTTGGCGACCCAGCACGGACTGCCACTGCTGCGGGCATGGCAACCCAGCACTGACTGCCGAGGGGGCTGCAGATCAGGCCCGGAGAGAGGCCTGCAGATAGAAGCAGGGTCTGATTTGTATACTCCTTGGCAGCTGTTGATCAACACTTACCTCTCTCTTTCTCTCTGGGCCTGGTCAGCGACTGCACCTCGATTTCTTTCCGGACCTCCACCGGGGCTGCTGATCATCCCTGCCTCTCTGATCAGGCCTGGAGATAGGCCCAGAGATGCTGACTGGCATAGAAACCAACCAATCAGAACCAAATCTGGGTGAGCCAATGGCTGCCTAGGAGGTGGAGCTTTTGATGCTAACGCATAGAAACTGACCAATCAGAATCAAATCTGGGTGACGTGTGAGGAGCCAATGGCTGCCTAGGAGGTGGAGCTTTTGATGCTGACTGGCATAGAAACTGACCAATCAGAACCAAATCTGGGTGAGGTGCATGGAGCCAATGGCTGCCTAGGAGCCAGAGCTTTTGACACTGACTGGCATAGAAACCGACCAATCATAACCTAATCTGGGGGAACTGTGATGGCAGAACCTAAGGTGGGGACTGAGTAGGGGTTTTAAGGGCAACAGCTGTTTGGTGTAAGGTGTAAGAAAGCGGTTCAATATTTTAATGACCAGTTTGGCAGTATAATGCATATGGCTGGCTATCAGTCCAGATATAGGCATTATGTATTTTTGTCTGCCAAGAGCATCTCCTCCTGCTGAAAAAGGCTCCCCCCCCCCCATTTAAGCAATCCTATCCTATATAATCTACCTATACTAATAAAAGTGTAATATGCTAATGAGACCAGGTGGACCGGCCATCTTCCAGATGTTTGACTTCCTTCTGGACAAAGCCATGGTGGTGGGGGCTGAAGCAGAGGCAGTTAGGGGTGATCAGGCCTGCAGGGGAGACCATTTGGGGGTGAGATCAGGCCGGCAAGGGAGTGCAGTGGGTGATCATCAGGCAGGCAGAGGCAGTTGGGGGTGAGATCAGGCCAGCAGGGGAGAGCAGTTTTGAGATCAGGCTGGCAAGGGAGGGCAGTTAGGGGTAATCAGGCAGACAGGCAGAGGGGTTAGGGGCAATCAGGCAGGCAGGCAGATGCAGTTAGGGGTGATCAGGCAGGCAGGCATGTGAGCAATTAGAAGCCAGTGGTCCCAGATTGTGAGAGGGTTGTCTGGCTGCCGCTTTAAACTGGCAGTTGGACATTCCCCAAGGGGTCCCCGGTTTGAGAAGATGCAGGCTGGGCTGAGGGAACCCCCTCCCTCCAGTGCACAAATTTCATGCACCAGGCCACTAGTCGATATAATAAAAGCCTAAGTGACCTGTATGGCACAGTGACCAGAACGACCAGTTACTATGATGCACACTGACCACCAGGGAGCAGATGCTCAATGCTCAGGAGCTGCCCCCTGGTTGTCAGTGCACACTCCCACAAGGGGAGCACCACTCAGGCAGAAGCTGGGCTCACAGCTGACGAGCATAGCGGTGGTTACGGGAGCCTCTCCCGCCTATACAGCAGTGCTAAGGAGCAGCAATCAGAGCGGTAAGTAGCAGTGAGCAGGCAAGTGGTAAGGAGCAAGGGGTCCCAGACTGCGGGAGGGATATCCGTCTGCTGGCAGGTAGACATCCCCCAAGTGGTCCCGGACTGAGGGGCTCCCCACCCCCCAGTGCATGAATTTTATGCACCGGACCTCTAGACTTCAAATAAAATCATTTTATTTTTCCCTTTCCAATCATTTTACCTTTTTTTGTTAATTCTCACTACAGGATATTTTTTCCATTGCTTTTCAGAGAGAGTGGAAGGGAGGGAGGGAGGGAAGAAGGACAACAGAGGGAGAAAGAGGGAGAGAGATTTGAGAGAGACACATTGACCTTGGTTGCCTCCTGCACTTGCCCTGGCCAGGGAGACCTGGGGAGTGAATCTGCAACCCAGATATGTGCCCTTAATCAGGAATCAAATCTGCAAACCCATGGTGTGCTGGCAGACGTTCTAACCACTAAGCAACACCAGTCAGGGCTCATTTTACCTTTTTTTCTTATGCAATGGCTAGGCACAATGGCAGACTGTTGAATAGGAATGATGAGAGAAAACTTATGTCTGTCCCCAATTATAGGGAGAAAATTCTTCAGTGTTTCATTATTAAGTATAATGAATGCAAATTTTCAGTGCAAATTATTATGTTGAGGAAATTCCCTTGTACTTTTAGTTTGTAGACCATTTTTTAAAAAAAAAATACATTTTTATTGATTTCAGAGAGGAAGGGAGAGGGAAAGATAGAAACATGAATGATGAAAGAGAATCATCGCCCCCTACTGGGATTGAATCAGAAACCAGAGCATGTGCCTTGATTGGGAATGGAACTGTGACCTCCTGGTTCATGGGTGGATGCTCAACCACTGAGCCACGCTGACTAGGCTGGTGACCATTTTTATTATGAATGATGTTGAATTTTGTCCAATGAACATGAAATTTTATTCCTTTAATCTGTTAATGAATAGTATTTATTTATTTATTTATTTTTGTTAAGACAATGTTGCATTTTCAAAATTAACCACTACTTGACCAAGTTGTAATATTGTACTTACACACACACGGACACATGCACACACACTCACAATGTAGTCATTTTGGTAATATTATATTAAATATTTTCATATCTGTGTTCTTGAGGGATGTCTTTTTGTACAGTAGTCCCCCTTAATTTATGAGGGATACATTCCAAGGCCCCCATTGTATGTCTGAAACAGCATATAATAACAAATCCTATACATACTATATTTTCCGATACATACATATCTATGATAAACCTTATTTTATAAATTAGGCACAATAACCGATTAACAAAAATAATAAAATAGAAAAATTATAGCAATATATTGTAATAAAATTTATGTGAAACTGGGTCTCTCTCTCTCTAAATATCTCAATATACTGTAGTTACCCTTCTTCTTTTGATGATTTGAGATGATAAAATGACTTGTTAAGTCAAGAACTAGCACCTTTTCACTTAAAGGAAGCACAGTAAGACATTTCTTTGGCATATCCGAATTCCCAGAATCATTACTCTTGCACTTTGGGACCATTATTAAATAAAATAAGGGTACTTGATTACTTGAACACAAGCACTGTTATACCTTGACAGTCAATCTGATAACCATGACATCCAATAAGTGATTAATGGGCAAGTACCTATATAGAGCATGGATATGCTGGGCAAAGAGATGATTTACATCTTGGACTGGACAGAGGGGAATGGCATGAGATTTCATCACTCTACTCAGAATGGCATGTAATTTAAAAATTGTGAGTTGTTTATTTCTTGAATTTCCCATTTAAAATTGTCCAACTGCAGTTGACCTCAGGTAACTGAAACCATGAAAAGCAAAACTGCAGATAAGGGAAGGAATACTGCATTATATTTTGTTGTAATTTATTTGTCTAGTTTTTGTATCAATGTAATAGAGGCCTTCTAAATGAGTGATTTTATTCCTACATTGTCTAAAAGTATTTATAGTGGTATTATTTTTTTTCACTTAAAAAAGTTTAATATTTTCACTTGAAAGTAAATGATTGCCAATTTAATTATGATGTTCTTTTTTATAAGACATGTCTATGTGTATGAGTATTTATAAATAATCCTATATAATAAAAGGGTAATCTGCAAATAGACTGAACGGCAGAACAACTGAACAACCAGTCGCTATGACGTGTGTTGACGACCAGGGGGGCATGCGTGGAACATGGCGGGTGTAAGCAGCAGGTGGCAGAGAGTGGAACATGGTGGGCATCGGCCACGGTGGGATGGTGGAGCAGGTGAGCAGGGGCACCAGACCAAGGTAGGGTGCCGGTCGCTGTCATCAGTAACCAGCCTCTGGTGGTTACTGAAAATTATTTGCTCCCACAGGCCGCAGTCCCACTTGGTGCTCACAACTGCTGCCAGCCCTGGCCCCACTCGCACCCGCTGCTGGCGCTGGAGTCACCACTCACACTGCTGCTGGCGCCCAGCGCCGGCCCTGATCACTCGGCACTGTCAGTGGGTGCAAGCAGCAGCTGCCGGCCCTGATCGACCCTCAGGACTTCTCCACCTCCTCCTGCTCCTGAGGGGCCATCGGGGATGGCAGCTGCCTCATGTACCCACTGCCAGCAATGACTCAGCTCACAGCCACTGCTGGCACTCACTGCCAGCACTGGCCCCGCTCACACCTGAAGCCAATGTCAGAGCTGCTGCTCACATCCACTGCCAGCGTCCAAGCACCAGTCCTGATTGCTTGGCACCATCAGCGGGTGCGAGTGGCAGCTGCCAGCCCCGATTGCCCCTGAGGGCTTCTCCACCTCCTTTTGCTCTTGAGAGGCAATCAGGGCAGCAGCTTCTCCTCGCACCCACTGACAACACTGGCCCCAATCGCTCTGCACCATCAGCAGTGCAAGCAGGGCTGGTGCCATCAACCCATGGGAGTGGCAGTGGCGGGAGTAAGACTCCTGGCAGACAGGGTTACAGGGGGCTGCAGCGGGAGGGGACAGGTGGGGGCACAGAGGATGGGCCAAGACCTGCCTCTGTGCCCACCACAGTTTCGCAGCCCACAGTTTCTTTCAAGGTGCACAAATTTGTGCAGTGGGCCCCTAGTATTATATAATATACTAGTAGCCCGGTGCACGAAATTCATGCACATTGAAAGGGAATTAATTAGAGGAACATAATTTGGACTCAGTATCTAATATCAATAATATGTGAGTGTGAGGCAGTCCATGTTTCTGAAATTCAATGACATGAATTTTAGCTATTACTTTGCCAAATAAATGGACTTTACAGATATCATTTAAAAGAGCATTCAGCTTAATAAAAACTTTGGCTATCAAGTCAGGTCTGTTTGCAACTTTTTGCCAGTGTTGTAAATTGTTTGCAATATCTGCCCACTTGGGGTTGCATGTCATGGTTATGAATAAATCGGGCTTGCCATACTTCGTTAAAATTGCCATAGCATCCTGATATCCCTGCTGCATATTTCTGGGACTACCCTCAGAAGATGATGGAAGTATTATCATTTTACCAATCGGCACATTGTCATTTTCAGATCTAGATTTGAGATAATCCATCAAACCACTATATTTTTCAACTCTCAACTTAGATTGGTTTGCTTTGATGAAATTTATCCGATTGGCCTCCATTTTT
>NW_005357414.1:3210310-3220229 GCF_000412655.1 Myotis brandtii | reverse complement strand
GTCTGAGATGCAGGTGAATGAGAGTCCTGGCTGTCAGGCCGCTGAGAGCTGTCTGACCAATGGCTGATTCTGGCTGATTCTGTGGGGGTGGGACTTCCTCCTCCCTGCTGTCAGTTTCCACAGCTATGATGAGGAAGCTGGGGTGAGAGAGGGAGCCTCACCCTCCAGCCGCCCTCTCTCTTGCTGTCTCTATGTCCAGCAGTCTCCTGCTCTGCCAAGTCCTCCAAACCTCCTGCTCTCTGCCGGCAAGGTCCCAGGAGCCCATGGGCATGGCTACGGCCTCACCTCCCTGAGCCAGCGAAGGTCCCGGGAGCCCGCAGCCACCATCACCTCCTGGGGCACTTTACACCTGCATATGCAAATTAACCGCTATCTTTGTCAGATAATTTGCATAGTCACTTGGATTGGCTGGTGGGCGTGGCTTGAGCGTAGTGGAGGGACAGTTAATTTGCATGTTCTCTCTTATTATATAGGATGATATATACTAAATGTACTAAATACACTATTATATTATGTTACTAGAAGCCCAGCTTGTGAAATTGTGCAGCCCCGCCCACCCCCTCCCCGAGCTGCTACCACTCGGGTTTATTTTGCTGTGCAGCTGCTGCCAGCCTCACCAGCTCATTTGTGCCTGGAAGTCCCCATTCCTCTCTCCCCAGTGTTGTCTGAGCTGTTGGCTGCTCTGAACTGTTTGGTTCTTTCCCTTAGTAATAGCTTTTACCTTCTGCCTCAATTCCCAGCTAGCACCCTTCCTCTGCGGGCCGCCTCCCCCCTGCTGCAGGCTGCATGTGACCCTGGCCCTCCCCCCATGGCAGGAGCACCTCCACTCACCACCTGGGGACCCTCACGGTGCTCCCCACCCCCGCCTGCCCAGTGCCCATCCCCTGCGCCCTCTTTACTGCGTGGCCACTGGAGAGCTGGCACCGTGTGTCTCCCTAGAGTCTTGGTTTCCTGCCCCATGGGGCCGGTGCCGCGGGACTCCCCCAATACACCTCCTGGTCAAGTTCCTGTCAGCACCCACCCACCCGTGCGTGCCTCGAAGTGCACACAGCCTCGCCCACCTGCACACCCCCCCTCCACCCCTGTGAGAGCTGCTGCTCGTTTGGTTGTGATGCCATTATTATGTCATGACCACAGGCCTTTTATGATATAAATATAAAATTATATAATAAACCATATTATATACATTAGATACATATATAATAAATATATATGTGCATGTAAATATATACACACACACACAGAGATACACACATAAATGCACATTCACACTGAGGGACAGACAGATTGACAGACTCTGGTATTAGGTACATTAATACATTAATGCAGTCCAATTTTAACTGTTTAACAAATGTTGGGAGTTTGGGAATATTTTTGTTTTTTTTAATAGGTTTTGGTACTTTTTTATATATTTTTTTCTAGACTGAGAATGTCACTTTATAATTAAAAAGAAAAGAAAAAACCTGAACTGTTTTTGTTCTTGGGAATTTAAAAAAAAAGGATTTCTTAAGCTATAACAGGCACATTTGAGAAATCACTATAATACTATATGGTAATTAAAATTCTAGCGATGGTCACATATGAGATTCCCACACCCCAACACCAAACCATTAAATGATTTCTGAGTAGGTGTAGCATTCCAAGTTCCTATGGAAATTGCCAAATGATTAAGGAGGTGTTTACGCTCTTTGGAAATAAGTCCAAGTTGTATTTTTTTTCTTTGTCTTTCAAAGGCTTAAAGAAATGAAAATCTTCACAGCATAATGCATTTTTTTTTGTTTCCTTTGATTTAGAGCATGGAAGGCTACCCAAATGTCAGGAGACACTGGAAGAATTTGGCTTGATTTTCTAAAGTTGTTTGGGAGCAGTAAGGGAAATGAGAGAACTACTTAAAAGAATCAGCTAAATCTGGTTAATGTAGCCAATGATAGGATAAAGTAAAAATTTTAGAGCATGTAATCTATTGTGATTGCGCCAGTTTTCCAGGCCAATTAAGAAATAATCTTTATTGCTCAAAGTCTCAAGATATACTGGGAGAAATGCATGGGTACTTCATCAGATACCTGTAAAAATAAGTGGGTGACAGTTTAGAGTTGCTATTTAAACTGTTTAACTACTTATTTGACCTTTAAAAAAGGTATATGACAGCTTATAAGTTTTAGAAGTAACATTGAGAGAACAAAAAGTACAGGACTTTTAAAAAGGTGCATGTAGCCCTGGCCCATGTGGGTCAGTTGGTTGGAGCATCATCCCTGTGCAGCGAAAGGTTGTGAGTTCAATTCCCAGTCAGGGCACATACCTAGGTTGCCATTTGATCCCCAGTCGGGACCCATAGATGTTGGTAGATGCCTCTCTCTCTCTCTCTCTCTCTCTCTCTCTCTCTCTCTCTCTCCTTCCTCCCTCTACTAAAAATGAAAAATAAAAGGTGCATGTGTATAGACAGAGATCTAGTATTAGTCCTTTCTTCCAATAAAATTGTGGAAAGAAAGCTATATAATCCTTAGAAGTCTATTTATTTAGGCTGTTTCATATCAACCGTGAGGTGTGAGTATAGCAAGAGGAGTGGGACCAAAGGACTAAGGAAGGATGACAGGTTGTTGGGAGAAAAACTGGGAAAGAAATGATTAGAGAAAAATTCTAAGGGTATTGGGCATAGAGTGAGGACAGGGTATGTTTCGTTTTTTTTTTTTCTAACTTCCAAATTTGGACGATTTTAGGATGTTCCTATAAGCATCTGTACCTAACATATCTTATTGTCATCTAGCGAGCATGGCTCAGTGGTTGAGCATTAACCTATGAGCCAGGAGGTAATGATTCGATTCCCAGTCAGGGCACATGCTTAGGTTGCAGGCTCGATCCCCAGTGTGGGTCATGCAGGAGGCAGCTGATCAATGATTCTCTCTCATTGTTGGTGTTTCTATTTCTCTCTCCCTTCCTCTCTGAAATCAATAAAAATATATTAAGGAATAAAAAATCTTATTGTCAGATAAGTTTACGATTAAATGAGGCTAGGAACAAATAGTGAGGCCATGAGAATATGAAGAAAGAATGAAGGAAAGGAGTAACATCTTATTTGCCCGATTTCTTCAGCTCAGTATTTCATAATGTGTAGTTGGAAGAGTACCCACAGTTGTGTCACTTGAGATACTTACTAAATAGAGTCCTGAACTCCACTTCAAACATAATGAAATTCTGAGCCTTTGAACCTGGGATCAGCATTTTTAACAAGTTTCACAGATGACTCATAGCAAAGGAAATTTTGAGAACTGCTGCTATCTATAGTAATAAAAGGGTATTATGGGGCCTGAGGGAAGCCAGCCCGGGTCCCAGGTGCCTGTGGGCAGCTGGAGGAGGGAAGCCTGGGTCCTGGGTGTCAGAGGGAAGCCGGTGCTGGCAGCCCAGGTCCCAGGTGCTGGAGGGAAGCCAGTGCCAGCAGCCGGGGGAAAGAAGGTCTACTCTTGCATGAATTTTTGTGCATCGGGCCTCTAGTCTAGTATGGTATATAAGGCTAATTTGTTCCCATTATTTCTAATCCATCACTCTCCTCCTTTTTCACCCATCATGAGCACCTCTTAAATACACAAGTGAATAATTTCTTTCACCTGGAATAGATGTCACTTATTTAAAAATTGTTTTGCCTTATCACCCCTTTTTTCAGTGTATTGCTTATAGCTGTTTGATGTTATGCCAAGGCACCAAATTGAATAATGCATATTTAGGTAAGAAAACAGTACAGGGCAAGTCACTTAGTTTGTGAATGAACTTAGGAAACTACCTGTCCGACAGCAGTATCACCTTGTGGCTTTATTTCCTCTGCTCATTATTGGGTACACTCTAATTGTTGTGAAGTTATACATAAAATTTATTTATTTTTAGTCAGAATGATCCTAACCAGAAAGCTATCTGCTGTGATTGTTATGGAACTGAAGTAGTATGAGAAAGTTACCTTTAGCAATGACATACTTTTGTAAATGAACTTTCAGTTACATATTACTATAATCTGTTTGGGACATTACATATCTTAGTGCTTTTTGTAACTTAGGTATTTGGTACTTTGAAAATTTATAGAAAGAATTCTACCGTCTTCTTTTCCCATATTAGGCAATCATCAACATCTTGTTGGATTATTTGTGTTTCCTTCTTTTCCTTTGATTATTTGAGAGGTAGGAAACCAAGGAAGCAGGAACTGGAGTTCCTACAGTGGTGAAAATTGAAGTATCACCTTTGGGTTTTTTTGCAGCTAGATCACTGATGAATATGGACAGGACCTAGAAAGTATAGACTAAAACCAATATATGGGGCAGGTTTCAGAAGTAGATGGTTTGTTAGTCCAGATATCCATGTATTAAGCATGGTTGCAAGTGTGGTAGGTATTATTCACAGGTGAACTGAGTACAAGAGCCAGGGTAGCTGGTAGTAGGCAATATGGATAACTCCAAGTAAACATTAGTTCTGGTGGTAGAATTGGAACAATGTTGAAAAAGTTTTACAATAACCACTGCCTAGATTTTACTATTAAATTTTGCTATATTTTATCTATGTGTCAACTTACCAATTCCATTATCTATCTATTATTGCATATTATTTTTTATTTATTTAAAAGAAAATTTTGGACAGACATCCCATCATGCATCAGAATAATTAATATTGTTAAGATGACAATACTCCCCTCATTAATTTAAGGATTCAGTGCAATATCCATAAAACTCACTGTGGGCTTCTTTGATGAAATTGAGAAGCTGACCTAAAATTCATATGGAAATGCAAGCGACCCAGAATATCCAAAGCAATTATAAAAAAGAAGAACAGCTTGAGGACTCACACTTGCCAATTTCAAACTTACTATTAAGTTAACAGTAATCAAGACTGTGTAATACTGACATAAGGAAAGACATATAGATCAATGGAATAAAATTGAGAGTTCAGAAATAAATCCTCATTTATATAACCAATTGATTTTTGACATAGGTGCCAAGACAATTAGATGGAAAAAGAATAGGCTTTTCAACAAATGGTATTGTGTCTGCATGCAAAATAATAAGGTTGGATCTCTACTTTTCACCATATACAAAATTTATTTTAAAATGAATCTTTTATATGAAATATACTGAATAAGCAAATCTATAAAGACAGAAAGTATATTAGTGGTTCCTCAGGGCTGGGAGGATATTGGAAGAAAATAGGGAGTGACAAATGTGAACAAGTTTTCTTTTTGAGATGATGAAAATATTCTAAGATCAATTGAGATGATGGTTGCAAAACTCTATGCGCATATACTAAAAACCATTTAACTATACAGAAATCATGGCCTGATAAGCTGTTAAAGAAAAACAAGTAAATTGCAGAAATCAGTTCATTTCCCCCAAATTCTTCAACACATATTATAGGATGCATTTAATATTTGTTTACATATTTTTCTTTTGATATAAAAATTATATAAATTGAAATGCATATATCTGAAATGGGCATTCACTGAGTTTTGAGAAATTCATACACACCTGTGTAACCCATTTCCTTAATATATTATATAGATCACTAGAGGCCTGATGCATGAAGATTTGTGCAAGAATGGGCCTTCCTTCCCCTGGCTGCCGGCACCTCCTTCGCTCTGGCCGGAGCCGCCTTTCTGCCTTCGTTCTGGCCCAGAGCCACCTTTCTGCCTTCCCACGCTGCCCAGAGGCCGGGAGCGGCTGGGGCACTGCGGAACGCCTGTGTATGCAAAGTAACCTGCCATCTTTGTTGGGTTAATTTGCACACTCACTCCTGATTGGCTGGTGGGTGTCATGAAGGTACAGTCAATTTGCATCTTTCTCTTTTATTAGTGTAGATTAACCTCACCTTCAGAAAATTCTCTCTTGTCAACTTCACAGTTAATATTCACACATATCCTACTAGAGGCATTCTTTGATCTTTGCTCTGATTTCTTCCACCACAGAATCATTTTGCCTGGTTTAGTATTTTGTATAAGTAGTACCATACAATAGTTTTGTGTAAGACTTTCACTCAGTATTCTATTTCTGAGTTTAATTGTTTCATTCCATTAATGACTGAGTCATATTCCATTGTATGAATTTATCAAAGATAATGATACACAGCTATACTCTTTAGATTATTTGAATATCATGCATAAAACTGCAATGAACATTTCATTACAAGCTATTTTGTGGACCTATGTTTTCATTTCTCTTGGATAAATATGTAAGAGTGGAATTGTTGGGTCATAGGGATAGTATATGCTTAACTGCATTAAAAAAAATGTCCTGCCACAGTTTTCCCAAAATTGTTGTGCCATTTTACATTATCAACTATGTATGATAATTCCAATTGTTCCACAGTCTCTACAATATTTTATGTTGTTGGTCTTTTTATCTTTTTATTTAGCTGAGTATATAGTACTATCTCTCATTTTGCTTTTAATTTGCATTTAGCTAATAACTAATGATGTTGATCAATTTTTCATATCCTTTTTGCCATTTGTATATCTTCTTTTGTGAAGTGTCTGTTCAAATTCGGTGCCTGTATTTCCATTAGGTTGTTTTTTATCTTTATTGTTGAGTTGTAATAATTTCTTTTGTTATGCCCAAAGTTCGGGGTCCCCAATAATTCACCACCAGGGAGCCTTTTCCAATGCAAAAGCAAAGAGTCTTTTATTCAAACCCAGGTTTGGCTCCCAGTCTCTGTCCGACGCAGACGCAGCGGGAAGGCGAGAGAGCGTGTCCCAGGAGAACAAAGGTTATATAGGGCAGGTTATTTGGGTGGGCTTTAGGGGTGACGTGAGTTACAGAGATTGGTCATTTAGGTCAGAAGGGTCAGGAAGTGAAGTGACCAACACATTCTGAAGGTTAGAGCCGTCCTCCACTATAGCCTTATTAGGACCTTAGCTGCACTTCTGGAGCTTCATTGGTCCACTCAGGTGGTGGTTGGGGGAGTTAGGACAATACCAGTATTCTTGTGGTCACTCTCAGAAAAGGGGGGGGCTTTGGCTGAGGGCCCAGCCTTGCAAGACAAGATAGAGGAGAGGGAGGAGAGTGTGTCTCTGCTCTGTCCTTGAAAAGGGAGGAGGGTGTGTTTCTGCTTTGTTCTTTCATTCCCCCCTTGTCTTGGAACTCATGGCTCAATCATGAGACGGACTGCATTTCTACCTCGCCCTCCGTCGCTAGAGGCCGGTATTGAGCTTGTAAGACCATTAATTGAACTACCCCTACGCGTTCCTTGACAAATTGAACTAGCTTGTTAATAATGCAGGGGCCAAAAGTCAACAGCATCAGGAGGATTACAAGGGGCCCAACGAGGGCAGAAATGAGAGTAGTTAACCATGGGGACCAGTTGAACAATGATTCATACCAAGACTGAGACTGCTCTTTTTCCAGCTTCTGCTTCTGCAATCCTTCCCTTATGAGGGCCATAGATTCTTTAACAACACCTGAGTGGTCAACATAAAAGCAACATTCCTCTCCCAAAGCTGCACATAAGCCCCCCTGCTGCAGGAATAGCAAGTCTAGTCCTCTTCTGTTTTGGAGCACTACTTCAGATAAGGAGGTGAGAGATTCCTGTAAATGGGTAATAGAATTTTTAATTCTTTCTATGTCTAAGTCAATGGCTGCTCTTAGGGCTCCATAATTCTTGTCTTGTATGACAAGCGAGGATATTCCAGTCCCTGCTCCCGCTAGTCCTAATCCCAAGAGGGCTGCCATAGTTAGGGCAGTGATGGGCTCTCTTTTACTTCAGGGATTGGCAGCACCGAATTTGTCAAGGACTTCTTTCTCTGAATGGTATATTAACTTGGGAATTAACTGCACGAGCACGCAAAAGCCTTCCTTCTTGGAATTAAGGACCAGGGAGTGGACGCAAGGAGCGAGGCCACTGGAGCAGGCCCACCGTGCATTCTTAGGAGGTAAAAGATATGCTGCCTCTTCAGGGATAGTCAGAGTTTTGTTGCAGAGATGTAACTGCTCAGGGAGTACATTGCCTATGCAAGCCCCTTGCCCCATTACTGCCTGGAGGGTTAGTCTTGCAACAGCTTGCTGCCACCTGCAGGAGCTGACAATCGTGGCTGTTGTATAATTGCCCTTACCTGGGACACCTTCATAATACGGTGGTTCAACGTCTACCAGGGGTGGGCAAACTTTTTGACTCGAGGGCCACAATGGGTTCTTAAATTGGACCGGAGGGCCGGAACAAAAGCATGGATGGAGTGTTTGTGTGAACTAATATAAATTCAAAGTAAACATCATTACATAAAAGGGTACGGTCTTTTTTTTTTTAGTTTTATTCATTTCAAACGGGCCGGATCCGGCCCGCGGGCCGTAGTTTGCCCACGGCTGGTCTAGACAGAGCCAGCAAGATTTGGTCAGGTCGGGCCTGGAGGCATTTAAAACATAATAGGCTTCTATATGCTTATAAGAGGGTCTACTTCAGGCGGGGGGTATGATTCAGAGTCAGGTTCTCCGTGGTAGGTGCGAGTGGGGTGTTGGGCAGTGATGCCGGGGCCCATGCTCCTCCAGTTGTGAATATCCGGGGTGTGGTCAGCTGAGGTCGAGCTAGTACTTTGTTGGGCCCCACTCCCACAGGGGAATGATAGTGAAGGGGGGTGTTTTGAACCCGGAGGATGAACAACATTCCAGGGTCCGCACTAAGCAAAGCCCCCCTGCAGGAATAGATTTGGAATCCCCAAGTCTTCCCGGTGTCCCATCCTGCAGCCTTTCTCCCTTCTTTTGTGAAGGAAATGCTCACGGGGTTGTAGTAGACACGGCCATTCCGGGGACAAGGTGGAGCAGCCGGCCGTCTGACGGTGATTAGGTCACCCTTCGGGGCCTCCCACCAAATGTGTCCGGTTGATACACATGACCAGGAAGCACAGAAATAGTCTCCAGCGCTTCCACAAGGGTCGTTTCCCCGGGACCGAGCTCGTGAGTGCCCGGGGCAGACATAAAAATAGAGGGTTCTTCTTGGTTTTGAGTCATCAGAAGCTTGGCGTATTGCAGCACCCAGGCAGTAATCGCTGGTATCGCTTGGGTTGGGAAAGAGAGTTAGGAGGTCTACCTGCAGTTCAGGGAACCAGGTGTCTTTGGGATGGACCTGAGAAGTCTAATTAAGGATCACCCCTGAGCTAGTGTCTATGATCTGCCAGGTGATATTATAAGGAGTGTGTGGGCTCCCGGTGGCAGGAGTGATCTCGAGTAAGGTTACCAACACCAGGCAGGTCGAGTGCGCCGCAGCTTGAGCTTGAGCGGGTTGCGCTGGTCTTGGTCGATGCTCCATTGTGTGATGAAGTCTTCCTGGATTGCAGGGGGTCGGCTGGGCGAGTGTGGGAGTGGTGGATCCAAGTCGCAATGCTGTCTACCTTGAGAGCGGTGGGTGTAGTCAGCATGACGACGTAGGGGCCCTTCCAACGTGGCTCGAGGGTCTCCCGGTGGTGTCTCTTGACAAACACCCAGTCTCCTGGCTTGTACTGATGAGGCATCGGGGTGGGGCCAGCCTCGTAGACAGCGTGGAGGAGCGGCCAAATGTCCTCGTGCGCCCTCTGCAGTTCTCTTAGGAAAAAAGATATCTCCTGATTTTCAAACTCAACAAGAAGTTCAGCTTTTAGGTTAGGGATGATAGGAGGGGGTCTACCAAACATGATCTCGTAAGGGGTGAGACCCAGGGTGTAAGGAGAGTTCCTCACCCGGTAAAGGGCATACGGAAGGAGAGCCACCCAATCCCCGCCAGTCTCCATGGTTAATTTGGTAAGGGTCTCTTTTAGAGTTCTATTCATTCTTTCTACCTGCCCTGAACTTTGGGGCCTATAAGCACAATGTAATTTCCAATCCGCCCCTATGACCTTGGCTACTGCCTGTGTTACCTGCGAAATAAAGGCTGGTCCGTTGTCAGATCCTATCAGAGCAGGAAAACCATACCTGGGTAAGATGTCTTCCAG
>NW_005357414.1:3207720-3210156 GCF_000412655.1 Myotis brandtii | reverse complement strand
ATCCAGCTCTTGCGTTTGTGAGTTGGCAGGTCTTACAGGAGGTTATAATTTGATTGATTTTGGAGACTTGTTGGTGAATCTTGATCTTGGCATGCTGAATTAAGTCCTTTAACTTCCGGGCTCCCAAGTGGGTGGACCAATGCATGCGTTCTAATACTGTGACCCCAAGCCAGTCTGGTAGTATGAGTTTCTTATCCGAGGTGTACCACCATCCCTTTACCTCCTTAGCGAGGGGAAGCTTTCTGATCTGCTGCAGCTCTTCCTGAGAGTACCTAGGCTGGTCTGGTAGAACTGGGTCCCCGGGGTCTGGTAGTTGTAAGGCCATGGCGGGGACTGAGGTGAAGGCCGCTGCCTTGGCTGCCTGATCAGCCTTTTGGTTACCTCTTGCTACTGGGTCATCTGCCTTCTGGTGCCCTTGACAGTGGATAATGGCTAGCTTCGCAGGAAGCCATAGGGCCGCAAGCAGGTCGAGAATTTCCTGTTTGTTTTTCACTGTCCGTCCCTCTGCCGTCAATAGCCCTCTTTCCTGGTAAATCGCCCCGTGGACATGAGCCGTAGCAAATGCATAACGGCTGTCGGTGTAAATGTTAAGCCGCTTCCCCGCCCCCAGTGTCAGTGCCTTGGTGAGAGCAATGAGTTCTGCTCGCTGGGCTGATGTCTCAGGGGGCAGTGCTTCTGCCCACACAGTGTCCGTGTCGGTGACCACTGCTGGACCCGCGTACCTGCACCCGTCCCGCAAGAAGCTGCTTCCATCCGTGAACCAGGTGGCCTCTGCGTCAGGGAGGGGCCGATCGGTCAAGTCCTTCCGAAGTCCATGTACCTGCTCCAGGATCCCCGCACAGTCATGCAGTGGGGCATCTAGGTCGGGGTCAGGCAGCAGGGTAGCGGGGTTGAGAGCCACCCTGGGATGGAAACGCACTCTAGGAGGGTTGAGCAGTAAGCTCTGATAGGGGGTCATGCGTGCATTGCTCATCCTAGCGTCTGACAACCGCCACTGTCTGCCCTCCAGTATGTACCCCAGGTAACTCACCCTCTCTTGGCATATCTGAGCTTTCTTTGCAGAGGCCCGGTACCCTAAGGTCTCTAGGGTGGCCAACAAGTCTTTGGTCCCCTGCTCACAGTTCTTGGCAGTGTCTGCAGCAA
This sequence comes from Myotis brandtii, assembly GCF_000412655.1. Taxonomy (NCBI): domain Eukaryota; kingdom Metazoa; phylum Chordata; class Mammalia; order Chiroptera; family Vespertilionidae; genus Myotis; species Myotis brandtii. The sequence continues at coordinate 3,209,013 of NW_005357414.1, read as the reverse complement.
TCAAGATGTCATCTACATACTGAAGGAGGGTGAGACTGGGGTGCTCTCTCCTGTACTCACCAAGGTCCTCATGTAGTGCCTCATCGAAGATGGTGGGCGAATTCTTGAACCCTTGGGGTAATCGTGTCCAGGTTAATTGTCCACCGTAGCCTTCCTCTGGATCGTGCCATTCAAAGGCGAACAGGGGTTGGCTTTGAGGCGTGAGCAGCAGGCTGAAAAAAGCATCCTTCAAATCCAATACAGTGTACCAGACTCTAGAGGGTGCCAAGGAGCTTATGAGAGTGTACGGGTTAGGGACGGTTGGGTGTATATCCATAACTCTTTTATTTATTTCTCGGAGGTCCTGGACTGGTCGGTAATCATTCATGTGGGGCTTTCTGACTGGAAGGAGGGGGGTGTTCCAGGCAGATTGGCATGGAACCAGTATCCCTAGGCTTCGCAGTCTCTGGATATGAGGCTGAATCCCCTTCCGGGCCTCCTGGGACATTAGGTACTGTTTGACTCTTATCGGACCTTCCCCTGGTTTCAACTCTACCAGGGTTGGGGCCCTGTGAGCGGCCAGTCCTACTCCCCCCGTCTCTGCCCAGGCAGTGGGGAATTCTTGTAGCCATCTGTCCATATTGTTCTCCCCTGGGGGCGCCCCCTGGTGGAGGCGATATTCATCCTCCAGTCTCAGAGTCAACCTGGATGGGATGGCCTTTGCCATCGGTGACCTGGGGCCCCCCTTGTCTGAAAGTTATTTGGGCTCCAATCTTGGTTAGCAAGTCCCGTCCTAATAGGGGGTAGGGGCACTTCGGTATTACCATGAAGGAATGGGATACCCGGACCGTTCCTAGATCTACTGTTCTTCGGGTAGTCCATGGATACTGGCTCATGCCAGTTGCCCCTTGCACCCAGGACTTTTTGCTGGCTAGCTTCCCTTGAGGTGTGCATAGGACCGAGTGTTGTGCTCCAGTGTCAACAAGGAAGTTAACAGGGGTCCCCTCCACTCTAAGAGTTACCCTGGGCTTGGGGAGGGGGTCCGAACCCCGACCCCCCTAATCGCTCAGTCCTTCCAGCTCTAAGACCTCCACCCGGTCCGTTTTGTTTCCCTTTTTACCGGCCCTCTTTGGGCAGTCCCGGGCCCAGTGTCCTATCTCTTTGCAATAAGCACACTGGTTCCGTTGCAGCTTTTTCTTCCTGCCCCGGGCGGGCCTCTTACCTCCTTCTTGGTCATCGGCAAGCTGGCGAAGGTGGCGGGTCCGCTCCCCAGGGTTCTCCGCAGTGGTGGCTAGCAGAATCTTGGCCAGGTTT
>NW_005357414.1:3199029-3207706 GCF_000412655.1 Myotis brandtii | reverse complement strand
CTCCGTGGTGGTGGCTAGCAGAATCTTGGCCAGGTTTCGGGTCTGCTTGTCACTGGCAGCCACCATGGCGCGGGCTCGCCTATCCTCAGGAGACTCTCGGTTATTGAACACCTTCTCTGCCACTGCCAGTAAATCCTGTAAACTCTTTTCTCCTAATCTATCTATTCTCTGCAGTTTTTTTCTAATGTCCATGGCTGACTGGTTTATAAAACTCATGATTACAGCTGCCTTATTCTCTGGGGCTTCTGGATCCATGGGGGTATAGGTGTGATATGCCTCCATGATCCGTTCTAGAAAGGCAGCTGGAGACTCGTCTCTTTCCTGCTGTACGTTCCCTACCTTGGTTAAATTGGTAGGCTTCCTAGCAGCCATACGGAGACCCCCCATTAGAGTCTGGCGGTAGATTCGAAGCCTCTCCTTACCTTCTGCCGTGTTGAAGTCCCAGTCAGGCCTAGTTAAGGGGAAAGAGACATCTATCTGTTCCTGGTTGGTGGTTGGATTCCCGTCTACACCGGGAACCACCTTCCGGGCCTCATTGAGGATTCTCTCTCTCTCCTCCGTTGTGAACAGGACCTGTAAAAGCTGCTGACAGTCATCCCATGTGGGCTGATGGGTGAAAAGAACAGAATCTAGAAAGTCAATAAGTCCCCCGGCTTCTCGGAGAACTTAGGGTTCTGTGCCTTCCAGTTGTAAAGCTCGCTGGTAGCGAAAGGCCAATAATAGTAAGGTTGATTGCCGTCTGCATCTGGGGGTCCGGCGGCCTGTAAGGGCAGGGTCTTGATAGTGGAATCAGGTGTGGCGACGGACAGCTCCCACTGAGCTCTCAGCCGGGTGAGGGGCGGGCCTCCCATCGGAACCGCGGCCATTCCCGGAACTCCGCCCCTGGCCACTCCCACTCCCAGAGCTGCGCTCCCGGCCACCCCCGGAACCGGAACTGCGTCAGCTTCCCGTGACAGGGCAGGATCGAATCTCTCCGGCATCCTGGGGAGCTGATACGGGGGAGGAAAAATTAACTCTTCTTTGTTACCCCCCTGCAAAACCGGGTAGAGGGGAGCTGGAGCCGACGGCAGGGTGGTTTTTTTCTCCTCCTCTTTCTTCTTCTCCATTTCCTGCAAGGCAAGAATGGATGCCGGCTCCGGAGGGCGTGGATCCAGGAAGGGCTTGAACCAGGAGGGAGGGTCCTCCACGAGGTCCTGCCAAGTAATAATGTAAGGGAGCTGATCGGGATGACCCCCCCTTCGGCCGAGAAACGATTTCTCTGACCCGGCGAATGGTTGGGAGCTCAAAAGTCCCCTCCGGCGGCCACCCGGCATTGAGAGCCGGCCACTTGCTGGAACAGAAAGTCTGCCATCGATCCTTCTTCACTTCTACACTGAGGTTGGTAGCCCTTCCCTTAACCTCTTTAAAATGATCAACCATAATGCTCAAAGGAGTAGTTTGAGTCTGTCCCATAACGTCCGTCCAGTGAGTCCACAAAATTAGACAAAAGAACACGGACACCAGACAAAGACACCTAAGAACAGCCTTCTGACCCCGCGGAAGAAAAACTGAAAACTGGATGATGGCCGTGTGCCAGCCAGTGGGAGCAACCCGCCTCGTCCCAGAGGTTTGAGGGGAATCCACTCCCCTCTTGAGGGGTTTTCACGCCCCTCCAGATGGAGGGCCAAGGCGTCCCCTGACTCCTCCTGCCCGAGATCCTCCAGTGCGTCCACTTAGGTCTTATCGGGCACAGATTTCAGAAGCGAGCTCGCACAGAACAGAACAGACGACACACAGACACTTACCGCGGTCAGCAGACTCTCCGGAGTGGGGTCCCTCATGGGATTTGGGGATCCCGGATGCGCCCCCAAATGTTATGCCCAGAGTTCTGGGTCCCCAATAATTCACCACCAGGGAGCCTTTTCCGATGCAAAAGCAAAGAGTCTTTCCTCTTCCGATGCAAAAGCAAGGAGTCTTTTATTAGTCAAACCTAGGATTGGCTCTCAGCCTCTGTCCGACGCAGCGGGAAGGCGAGAGATCGTGTCCCAGGAGAACAAAGGTTATATAGGGCAGGTTATTTGGGTGGGCTTTAGGGGTGAGGTGAGTTACAGAGATTGGTCATTTAGGTCAGAAGGGTCAGGAAGTGAAGTGACCAACACATTCTGAAGGTTAGAGCCGTCCTCCACTATAGCCTTATTAGGACCTTAGCTGCATTTCTGGAGCTTCATTGGTCCACTCAGGTGGTGGTTGGGGGAGTTAGGACAATACCAGTATTCTTGTGGTCACTCTCAGAAAAGGGGGGGGCTTTGGCTGAGGGCCCAGCCTTGCAAGGCAAGATAGAGGAGAGGGAGGAGAGTGTGTCTCTGCTCCGTCCTTGAAAAGGGAGGAGGGTGTGTTTCTGCTTTGTTCTTTCACTTTTATGTCCTAACTATCAGTTGTGTCAGGTATATGTATTGTGAATAAGTTCTTCCATTCTCTAGCCTGCACAACCATATTCATAATGATGTCTTTTAGTAAGTAGACATTTTAAATTTTGATGAAATTTTATTTATCAATTTTTTCTTTTGTAATTTTTTCTTTTTTTGTCCTGTTTAAATAATATTTGCCTGACTTCAAATCATAACAATGTTATGCTATATACTTCTCTAACAACTAACTGTGTGGCTTTTAACTTTAATGTTTTTATCAATGATCTATTTCAAATACTTTTGTATGAGATAGGGATTGAGGCTAAGTTTCTCCCATAAGGATATCCAGTTATCCCAGAACCATTTTTTGAGTATATATGTTTTCCCTATTTGGTTGCTTTGGCAACAGTATTAAAAAATTCAGTAAACGATATTGTGTATAATTGATTTATTTCCTAATTCTAATGATGATACCATAGTCTTTTTAAATTGAATTATTTTGGGTGATACTGGTTAATACAGTTATATAGGTTTCAGGTACACAGTTCTATAAGACATCATCTGTATATTATACTGTGTGTTTACTACCCCAAGTCCAGTTTCCTTCCATCACCATTTATGCCCCACTTACCCTTTTCTACCTCCCCAAGCCCTTTCTGCTGGTAATCTCATATTGTTCCTTGTGTCCATGAGAATTTCTTTTTTTTTTCTTTGCTTAATCCCTTCACCCTTCTCTCCTACCTCCATCCCTTTTCCTCTGACAGCTATCAGTCTGTTCTCTATATCCATGAGTATGTCTCCAATTTGTTTGTTAGTTTATTTTGTTCATTAGATTCCACATATAAGTGGAATCATGTGGTACTTGTTTTTCTCTGACTGGCTTATTTCACTTAGCATAATGTTCTCCAAGTCCATCCATGTGGTCACAAAAGGTAAGATTTGCTTCTTTTTTTAAATCCTCACCCAAGGAGTTAGGATAATTTTTCCATTGAGTTTTAGAGAGAGTGGAAGGTGGAGGGAGAGGTATGGAGAGAGAGAAAGGAGAGAGAAACATTGATGTGAGAGAGAAACACATTGATTGGTTGTCTCCCACACGTTCCCTGACTGGGGGAGGCATCAAACCTGCAACCCGGGTAAGAACTCTTGACTGTGAATCCAATCCACAACCCTTCAATGCACAGGCCGATGCTCTAACCTCTGAGAAATGCTGGCCAGGGCAGATTTCCTTATTTTTTTTTAAGACAGAATAGTATTCCATTGTGTAAATGTACCACAGCTTTTTTCCCAGGCATCTACTGATGGGGCACTTGGGCTGCTTCCAAATCTTGGCTGTTGTAAATAATGCTGCAATGAAAATAGAGGTGCATATATTCTTTTGAATTAGTGTTTCTGGTTTATTTGGATATATTCCCAGAAGTGGAATCGCTGAGTAATAAGGCAGTTCCATTTTCATTTTTTGAGGTAACCCCATACTGTTTTCCACAGTGGCTGCACCAATTTGCATTCCCACCAACAGTGAATGAGAGTTTGCTTTTCTCCACATCTTGCCAACACAAGTTGTTGATTTTTAATGACAGTCATTCTGATGGGTATAAGGTGATATCTCATTGTGGTTTTAATTTGCATTTTTCTGCTGATTAGTGACATTGAGCATCCTTTTATGTCTACTAAAGGCCCGGTGCACAGATTCTTGCACTGGTGGGGTCCCTCAGCCTGGCCTGTGCCCTCTCGCAATTCGGTATCCCTCAGGGGATGTCGGTCTTGTCTGGGGGATTGGGCAGAACCGGCAATCTGACATCCCCTGAGGGATGTAGAAGTGTGCGAAACAGCAGGCAGCCAGGGAGGAGCCCAAGCCCTGGCCAGGTGCTGCGCTGCTCTGGCTCATCCCGGCCAGCTGTGCCTTGTGCCCCCACTCGGTAGCAGTAGTGCTGCTGCAGAGGCAGGAGAGGCTTACTCACCAGCTGTGAGTCAGGTGTCTAGCGCCCATCAACTGGGTGGAGCTCCCACTGTGCGAGCGCACTGACCACCAGGGGGCAGCTCCTGCATTGAGTGCCCCTGGTTGTCAGTGCGTGTATTAACTACCAGCTGAGCCATCAATAGGTCTTTTAGGGTTTTATATATATAGATTGGCCATTTGTTGTCTTTAGAGAAGTGTCTATAGGTGTTCCCAAAAATGTATACACATTTTAACAGCTGATAATTGAATTAATTTTGAAAATGAACTGTATGTTAATAAACACTGACTTGCCCTAACCGGTTTGGCTCAGTGGATAGAGCGTCGGCCTGCAGATTGAAGGGTCCCAGGTTTGATTCCGGTCAAGGGCATGTACCTTGGTTGCGGGCACATCCCCAGTAGGGGGTGTGCAGGAGGCAGCGGATCGATGTTTCTCTCTCATCGATGTTTCTAACTCTCTATCCCTCTCCCTTCCTCTCTGTAAAAAATCAATAAAATAAATAAACACTGACTTTATAATCATTCAAAGTGTGCATACATTTTTTGAGGACACCCTGTATTTAGGTACTTTGCCCATTTTTAAATTGGATTATTTGATTTTCTGATGTTGAGATTTATGAGTTCTTGATAGATTTTGGATATCAATGCCTTATCTGTTCCATCATTGGCGAATGTGTTCTCCCATTCAGTAGGCTGCTTTCCATTCATTTGGTTGATGATTTCCTTTGCTTTGCAAAAACTTTTTAGTTCAATGTAGTCCCATTTGTTTATTTTTCTTTTGTTTCCCTTGCCCAAGGTGATATATAAGAAAAAATATTGGTACAAGAAAAGTCTGAGATTTTACTGACTATGTTTTCTTCCAGGATTTTTATGGTTTCAAATCAAGCATTTAAATCTTCAATCATTTTTTTGTATATTCTTGTATGTGGTGTAAGAAGGTGGTCTAACTTCATTTTTTTGTATGTACAATTTTCCCCACACCATTTATTGAATAATCTTTCCCCATTGTATGTTCTTGTCGCCTTTATCAAATATTAATTGACCATAAAAACTTGGGTTTATTTATGGGCTCTTTATTCTGTGCCATTCATCTCTTTAATTGTTCTCATGCCCTTATCATGCTATTTGGATTATTATGGCATTGTAATATAGTTTAATATCAGATAGTGTGATTATTCCAACTTATACTTCTTTTTCAAGAATGCTGTGACTATTTTAAGTCTTTTGTGGTTCCATATAAATTTTTGAAATATTTGTTCTAGTTCTGTGAAATATGCCATTGGTATAATGACAGGAATTGCATTGAGTCTATAGATTGCTTTGGGTAGTAAGGGCATTTTAATTATGCTAATTCTTCCTATCCATGAACATGGTATATGTTTCAACTTATTTGTATCTGCTTTGATTTTTTTCAGTGCCTTATTATTTCCTGAGTATAGGTGTTTTACAACCTTGGTCAAACTTATTCCTAGGTATTTTTTTTTTTGTAACAATTGTGAATGGATTGTTTTTTCAGATTCCCTTTCTGATAGGTCATTACTGGTTTATAAAAATGCAACTGAATTCTGGAGATTATTTTGTATTCTGCTATTTTACTGAATGCATTTATCAGTTCTAGTTATTTTTTGGTGGAACCGTTAGGGTTCTCTATATATAATATCATGTCATCTGCAAATACTGACAGTGTTCCTTCTTCCTTTTCAATTTGAATGCCTTTTATTTTATTTTTAAATATAAGTTTTTATTGATTTTAGAGAGAGAAGAAGAGAGAGGGATAGAGAGATAGGAATGTCAATGAGAGAGAAACATAATCAATTGGCTGTTTCCTGCATGCCTCCACTGGGGATTGAGCCCGAAACCTGGGCATGTACCCTGACCAGTAATTGAACCCGGCAACCTCTTGGTTAGTGGATCGATGCTCAACCACTGAGCTACACTAGCACAGCAGAATGCCTTTTATTTTTTTCTTCTTGTCTGATTGCTGTGGCTAGGACTTCAAGTACTATGTTGAATAACAGTGGTAAAAGCAGACATCTCTGTCTTGTTCTCAATCTTAAGGGAAACACAGTTTTTGCCCATTAAATATGATATTGGCTCTGGGATTCTCATCTATGGCATTTATTATGCTGTATTTTCTTTTAATTCCCACTTTGACCAGAGTTTTTAATGTTAAATGGGTGCTTGATTTTTGTTTATTTACTTATTTAATTATTTTGTGGGTGCTGGATGTTATCAAATGCTTTTTCTGCATCTATCTGATCATGTGGTTTTAATCCTTTATTTTGTTTATGTGATGTATCATGTTTATTGATTTGCAGATATTGTACCAACTTTGAATTCCCAGAATAAATTCCACTTGATCATGGTAAATTATGACATTTTAATGTATTGCTGGATCCAGTTTCTAATATTTTTTGAGGATTTTAGCATTTATGTTCATCAGGAATATTGGCCTATTATTTTCTTTCTTTGTAGTATCTATCTGGTTTTATAATTAGAATAATGCTGGCATCGTAAAGAAGAGTTTGGAAGTTTTCACTACTCTTGAAATTGTTAGCATAGTTTGAGGAGGATAGGTATTAATTCTTCTTTGAATAATTGGATAAAATTTGCCTGTGAACTCATCTTGTTCAGGACTTTTGTTTGTTGGAGTTTTTTTTTGTTTTTTTTTTTTATTATTACTGCTTCAGTTTCACTGGTTGTAATCTGTCTATTCAGATTCTCTGATTTTTCCTGATTCAGTTTTGGCAGATTGTGTTTCTAGGGATTTATTTATTTATTTCAGATTGTCAAATTAGTTGGCATACAGTTGTTTGTAATATTTTCTTACAATCCTTTGTATTTCTTTTTTGTCGGTTGTTACTTCTAATTTTTTCATTTTTATTTTATTTGGCTCCTTTCTTTTTTCTTGATGAGTTTAATTAAAGGTTCTTCAATCTTGTTTATCTTTTCAAAGAACCAACTCTTGGTTCCATTGATCTTTCATATTTTTTTTCTTTTTTAATCTTTACCCCAGTATATGTTTTTCATTGATTTTAGAATGGAAGGCAGAGAAAGAGAAAGAGAGAAAGACATTGATATAGGAGAGAAACAAGATCAGTTGCCACCCTTATGTGTCCAAACTGAGGATCAAATCTGAAACATGGGTATGTGCCCTGACCAGGAATTAAACCCACTACCTGTCAGTGTACAGGACGACACTACAACCAACTGAACCATACATACCAGGGTTGTATTTCTTTTTACTCTATTTCATTGATTTCTACTCTGATCTTTTTTTCCCCATCCTTCTACTCACTTTGGGCTTTCTTTGTTGATCTTTACCCAGTTCCTTTAATTGTTTATTTCAGATTTTTTTCTTGATTCTTCAGGTAGGCCTTTTATTGTATGAATTTCCCTCTTAGGATTGCTTTTGCTGTGTCTATGAGATTTTGAGTTGTTTTCTCATTTTCATTCGTTTCAAGGTATCTTTTGATTTTTTCCCCCCTTGATCTCATTGTTAACCCATTTATTGTTTAGTAACATGTTATTTAGCTTCTATGTCTTTGTGAGTTTTTTCATGTTTTGTTTTGTTTTTTCTTGCAATAGATTTTTAGTTTTATACCATTATGGTCAGAGATGTTTGATATGATTTTGATGTTTTTAAATGTATTGACTTGTTTTGTGGCCTAACATGTGGTCTACCCTGGAAAATGTTCCATGTGCACTTGAAAATATTGCATGTTCTGCTGCTTTGGGGTAAAATGCTCTGAATATATAAATTGAATCCATCTGATCTACTGTGTCACTTAAGGCCACCGTTTTTTTGTTGTTGTTGATTTTCTGACTGGAAGATCTATCTATTGATGTCAATGTGGTCTTAAAATCCCCTACTACAGGGGTGGGCAACCTTTTTGTGAGTGCGTGCCAAAACCAGCAAAATCTCTGACTCAAAATTCTTCTGCGTGCCAACCCTAATTTTTTGAGAACATGTTACGCCTACTTGATATCTCTTAAGGTGTACGTATGTGAAGAACCTTGAAGAAATAATAAAATTCATTCAAGCGACAAAAACACAGTATATGATGATGAAAAATACATTTATTTTTTAATGTATACATGTACACTGATAGTCCGACAGAAAACTTTATGACTCCGTTTGATATTATCAGTGGGACTTCTGCTGCTGCATCACTGATGACAGAGATTTTACATCAGGTTTATATTTCGTGACCTTAAGAGATATGCAGGAGCTACTACTTTCATCTGTCAGGCTACTCCTATTATGAGACTTAACAAAATTCATCACTGAGAACAAAGATTCACAAACGTATGTGGATGAAAACATGGAGAGTAA
>NW_005357414.1:3196917-3198954 GCF_000412655.1 Myotis brandtii | reverse complement strand
TGTTATGTAAAATTATTTATTTATCTAAGATGCACCTACACTGAATTTATCTGAAAAATAAAAAAGTCGATATTAAGAAAAAAGTTGTAAATGGAAGATTATAAGAGAGGGTTTCGTGTGCCAGCAAAAGTTACTGGCGTGCCATGTTTGGCACGCGTGCCAGGGTTTGCCCACCCCTGCCCTACTATGACTCTATTTTTGTAAATCTCTCCCTTTATGCCCATCAAGATTTGCTTTTCATATTTAGGAGCTCTTAAGTTTGATGCATAAATGTTTACAAATGTTATAGTCTCTTGTTGGGTTTCTCCCTTTATCATTATATGCTGTCTTTCTTTGTCTTTTACTATAGTCTTTGTTTTAAAGTCTATTTTGTCAAATATAAGTATTGCTCCCCCAGGTTTTGTTCCTTTCTATTTGCATGAAATATCTTTCTCCACCCCTTTAATTTTAGTCTGCATGCATCTTTCATTCTGAGGTAAGTTTCTTGTGGACAGCATATATATGGGTCTAACTTTTTATCTATTCAGCTATGTTTTATCTTTTGATTGAAGCACTTAAGACATTTACATTTAAAGTGATTATTGATAGGTACGTATTTATTGCCATTTTATTCTTTTAGCTATGTTCCTCTGTCTCCTCCTCCTCCTCCTCCTCCTCCTCTTCTTCTTCTTCTTCATCATCTTCGTCTTTGTCTTCATCTTCGTCTCCGTCTCTGTCTCCATCTTCTTCTTCTTTAACAATTTTTTAAACACTGGCTTGGTGGTAAAAACAACTCATTTAGCTTTTTACTTGTCTTGGAACCTCTTTATTTCTCCTTCAATTTTATATGATAGCCTTGCTGGGTAAAGTAGTCTTGGTTGTATCCCTGCTTTTCATCACTTTGAATATTTCATTCTAATCCCTTCTGGCCTGAAATTTTTCTGTTGAGAATCACCTGACAGTCTTATGGAAGCTCCCTTGTAGGTAACTAACTATTTTTCTCTTACATCTTTTAAGATTCTCTTTTTTTCTTTGCCATTTTAATTATGATGTGTCTTGGCATAGACCTCTTTGGGTTTATCTTGGTTGGCACTCTCTGTGCTTCCTGCCCTAGTATATCTTTTTACTTCACCAGGTTAGGGAAGTTTTTGGTCATTATTTCTTCAAATAGATTCTTGATCCCTAGCTCTCTCTCTTTTCCTTCTGGTATTCCTGTGATGCACATGCTGTTATGCCTCATGTTGTACCAAAGGTCCTTTAAATTATCCTCATTCTGTTTAATTATTTTTTTCTTTTTGGTGCTCTGATTGGGTGTTTTTTTTCTATCTTGTCTTCCAAATCTCTGATTTGACTTTCTGCTTCATTTAACCTATTGTGTTTTTCCCCAGTGTATTCTTGACATCAGATATTGTATTCTTTATTTCTGACTGGTCTTTTTTTGTTTTCCTCTTTTATTTTTTTTTTAAATATATTTTATTGATTCTTTACAGAAAGGAAGGGAGAGAGATAGAGAGTTAGAAACATCGACCAGCTGCCTCCTGCACATCTCCTACTGGGGATGTGCCTGCAACCCAGGTACATGCCCTTGACCGGAATCGAACCCAGGACCCTTCAGTCCACAGGTCGACGCTCTACCCACTGAGCCAAACAGGTTTCGGCATGTTTTCCTCTTTTAAATCTTCACCCAAGGCCATGATTTTTTTTTTAATTTTAGAGAGAGAAGAAGGGATAGGAAGAGAGAGAGAAAGAAACATCTATGTGAAAGAGAAACATCGATTGGTTACCTCCTACACATGCCCCTGCAGGGGATTGAATCTGCAACCTAGGTGTGTGCCCTGACTGGGAATCAAAACCACAACCTTTTGGTGTATATGATGATGCTCCAACCAACTAAGCCACCTGGCCAGAGTCCTTTTGTTATGTTTTTTATATCCTTTTTCATGCTGTTTTAGTTCTAACTAAGGTCCTTGCGCATTCTTATATATATACTAGAGGCCCGGTGCACAAAAATTTGTGCACTCGGGGGGGGGGGGGGGTCCCTCAGCCCGGCCTGTGCCC
>NW_005357414.1:3194160-3195791 GCF_000412655.1 Myotis brandtii | reverse complement strand
ACATAGTTGCTTAGAGTTGCAGCTGAGAGGCCGGCAAGTTAGGCGGGGAACGTTGGAGTTCGCCAGTCACTGGAGCAAGCAAGCCTCCCTGTTCGCTTCAGTGCATGGCTGCCGGCCGCCATCTTGGCTGACAGTTAATTTGCATAAGGATATGCTGATTAGCCAATGGGAAGGGTAGCGGTCGTACGCTAATTACCATGTTTCTCTTTTATTAGTGTAGATTACTTTGAACTCTATATCTGATGCATTGGTTGCCACCATTTTATTTAGCTCTTTTTCTGGAAAGTTGTTCTGTTCTTTTATTTGGGACTGTCTTTGTGTCTTCCCATGTTTGATACCTCTTTGTGTTTTTCCTGTGTTTTAGATAGATCTTCTATGACTCCCAGTCTTTGTGGTTTGGTCTTACGTACTAGGTGTCCTGTGGGGCCCAGTGGTGCAGTCTCCTTGATCACCTTAACTGGGTGCTCTAGGAATGTCCCTTGTGTGTATTATGTGGACCCTCCTGTTGTAATCGAGTATTGATTGCTATTGGCCCATTCATGCATGGGATCAACGCTTAGGCTGGCTGACTGTGAGTCTCAACCCTGACCACAATGTGAGAGCTGTTGTGAAGGTCAGACCACACAAAGCTGAATTCACCTTGGCACAATTTGGTGTCTACCTAAATCTCCCCTTGGATATGCTGCTTGTGAAGATAATTGGATCCTGTCCTGATGTTGTCTGAAGCTGGACACTGGGTGTGTTGTTTCTGGGGCTCTTGGGAGACACTCTGGTGTAGGCCAATTTCAAACACTGTCTGTACCTGTTCCTGGGCAACCTGTTTGGAGCTATCTCAATGTGGCTTCTTCTGTAAATCTTTGGTTATAAGACTTTTCTTCAGATAGTCTTCAGTTGGTTACTCAGCAAGATTGTTCTTTAAATTAATTGTAATTCCTATTTGGTCTTGGGAGGAGGTGAGTGTAGATGGTATGATATCAATTATATGTAATTTGCACTATAAAGGAATTGGAAACATATTAACATGTTACCAACAATTGTCTTCAGATACCACAGTCTTAATTACTGTTTCTTAATAATTAGTCTTGAAGTCAAGTTTGTGGCTACTCCCCACAAGATTAAGCAAACTAGCCTGGCTGGTGTGGCTCAGTGGTTGAGCATCAACCTATGAACTAGGACCTAAATAGACACTTTTCAGAACAGGACATTCAGAAAGCCAAGAGACATATGAAAACATGCTCAAAGTCACTAATCATCCGAGTAATGCAAATCAAAACAACAATGAGGTACCACCTCATACCTGTCAGAATGGCTATCATCAACAAATCAACAAACAACAAGTGCTGGAGAGGATGCGGAGAAAAAGGAACCCTCCTTCACTGCTGGTGGGAATGCAGACTGGTGCAGCCACTGTGGAAGACAGTATGGAGTTTCCTCAAAAATTTAAAAATGGAACTCCCATTTGACCCAGTGATCCCACTTCTAGGAATATATCCCAAGAAAACAGAAACACCAATCAGAAAGGATATATGCACCCTTATGTTCATAGCAGCACAATTTACAATAGCTAAGATTTGGAAACAGCCTAAGTGCCCATCAGCAGATGAATGGATTAGAAAACTGTGGTACATCTA
>NW_005357414.1:3193112-3193769 GCF_000412655.1 Myotis brandtii | reverse complement strand
GGGGAAGGTCAAGGGGGAAAAAAAAGGAGACCTATGTAATACTCTTTGTAATACTTTAAGCAATAAAACAAAATTAAGAAAAAGGAGGTTATGGTTTGATTCTCAGTCAAGGCACATGCCTGGGTTACCAGCTCGATCCCCAGTAGGGGGTGTGCAGAAGGCAGCTGATCAATGATTCTTTCTCATCATTGATGTTTCTATCTCTCTCTCTCCCACTTCCTTCCTCTCTGTAAACAATAAAAAAGAGATTAAGCAAAAGTTAAAATCTAGCATATTAGGCTATTATGTTTCATCTTGAAGTTTGAACTTTTAGAAGTTATATGGCAAGAAAAAAAATACTGTGCTATGTGCCAAAGTGGAAATATATCCTATATAATAAAAGCCTAGGTGATGCCCTCACGTGACACCGCCACAAGATGGCCACCACAAGATGACCAAGCACACAACAGAGGCAGGGCCAAGTGGCCACTCTGCATGGTGAGGCCTGGGTTGTCATGCGGCTCTGTGCAGTGTGGAGGAGGCCGGTTCCAGCGTCTCCGCCACCTCGTGCAGAGGAGGCAGGTCCTGGCTGAGGAGGTGTGTCGCAGCAGGGGAGAGCAGTTGTGGGCGATCAGGCCAGCAGGGGAGGGCAGTTGAGGGCGATCAGGCCTGCAGGGT
>NW_005357414.1:3191884-3193000 GCF_000412655.1 Myotis brandtii | reverse complement strand
ACCGTACCCTTTTATGTAATGATATTTACTTTGAATTTATATTAGTTCACACAAACACTCCATCCATGCGTTTCTTCCGGCCCTCCGGTCCAGTTTAAGAACCCATTGTGGCCCTCGAGTCAAAAAGTTTGCCCACCCCTGAGTTAGGGAGTGATCAGGCTGGCAGGCAGAAGCAGTTAGGAGCCAGTGGTCTTGAATTGTCCCTAAACCTGCAGTCAGACATCCCCCGAGGTGTCCCAGATTGGAGAGGGTGCAGGCCAGGTTGAGGGACACTCCTCTCTGCATGAATTTTGTGCACTGGGCCTCTAGTAGTAATACAATAAAACAACAGGAAATGAAAATGCTATAATTGAACTATAAACAAAGAGTTACAAGAGAAAATATAAAGGATTAATCTAATTAGGAAGAAATTATGACAAAATAAATATCATCACACTAGAACAAGCATGTCAAACTCATGGCCTGCAGGCCGCATGCAGCCCACAACAAGTATTTTTGCTGCCCAGCCAATATAACGGTATGTAAGAAGCATTTTAATAAAAATTTCATAACTTAATTTTTATAATATCCTGTCATACATAATCCTATATAATAAAAGGCTAATATGAAAATTGTCCCCATGGCCAGGAGTTTGACTGACAGGGAGTTAGACGTGCACTGACCACCAGGGGGCAGCATGAAACATGGTGGGAGTCAGCGATGTGGTGCTGGCAGCGGGCGGCAGTGGAGGCACTGCCGGCCCTGATGGGCCCCAACAAGAGTGGGACCGTGGTGGGATGGTGGAGCAGGTGAGTGGGCGGCACCCGGCCAAGGCAGGTGTGAAGGGAGGCCCCGGCCGGCGGTGGTAGGCAGCTGAGGGAAGGGAGGCCTCGGCCAGCAGCAGGCAGCCAGCAGCTGCTAGGGACCCTACCCATGCACGAATTTCTTGCACTGGGCCTCTAATTATTAATAACGAACTACAATGTTCACTAATGACTGATTACTATACTTGTGTTGCATTCATTTCCCTTAAGTGCCTTATGCACAGGTGCACCATTTCTCTCCACTAATACTAGCAGCAAATATTTGAGCAGCCAATTGCCACATCATTAGTCTTGGACTGACTTGTTTGGTGTG
>NW_005357414.1:3178857-3191684 GCF_000412655.1 Myotis brandtii | reverse complement strand
CCTCCTAGGCAGCCATTGGCTCCTCGCAGTTCACCCAGATTTGGTTCTGATTGGTCAGTTTCTATGCCAGTCAGTGTCAAAAGCTCTGCCTCCTAGGCAGCCATTCGCTCTTCTGGGAAATCCATAATGGCCCTGCTGACAACTGTCTCTCTCTCTGTGCCTGTCTCCGGGCCTGATCCACAGCCTCCACAGCAGCTGTGGATAAGGCCCTGCCTCGCTCTCTCTCCAGGCCTCGCCAGCAGCCACAGTGGCTGCTGATCAGGACCTGCCTCTCTCTCCGGGCCTCTCTCTGGGCCTAATCTGTAGCTGCCATGGCAGCAGCAAGGTCGCTAGCCTTGCCCCTCCCACCCCCACCACCCCACAAGCCCGTCTGCCACCAGCCTTTTGGGCCACCGGGGAGGGACTGAGAGGTGCTCCATGAACTTCCTGGTGACCAGTCGTACATCTGGTCATTTAGGTCGTGATGGCCCTAGGCTAATATTAATATAGATAGTAACTGATTTGCCAGTGTATTTCTCCAACTAAATGGCCAGGTAGCTGAAGGCAGGTTCTGTGTACTATATTCATCATCCCAAGTACTTCTCATTGCTTTTTGAGATAGTTAATCATGCAGTGAATGTTTATGAACTTGAATTATATATAACCCATCTCTTGATGTATCTACATATTGCAGAGTTTAAGACTATGGTCAATATTCTCTCAAGAACAGAGAAATTCCATTTTTACCAACCTAGCCATAAGTGAAGAATGTTCGTTTTGTTCTGATTTTGCTTACTCATATATGTTTACCTCTTATTCTACCAGATATGCCATTTGAATTGCTTTTATGGTTTTCTGGTATGCAGTATTTATTTCATTGTTTTTTTCCCAATTCAATGTTGCATTGAATTCTTTTTGTAGATGACTAGCCAGTAGACTTTAATTTCTAAAATTGTTTCACTAGTTTATGTATGGTTCGTAAATCACATCACCTGGCACTCTGGTATTCATTCACTAGAAATGGATTGATGATAGAAATTAGGTACAGACCCTTGCTGGATATCTCAGTTGGTTAGAACGTCATTCTCATACACCAAGGTTGCAGGTTCTATCCCTGGTCAGGGCACATATAAGAGTAAACCATTTAATGCATAAATAAATGGACAACAAAAATCAATGTTCTCTCTCTCACTTGCTTTCTCTTTCAAATCAATAAAAACATTTAAAAAATCAATCATGTACAATGCCATGTTAACAAACTTTATTAAATAGCAAATTTCCAGGTTTTTGCTGTTTTTATTAAAAATAAAAGCTCTCCTATTCCCAAAGTATGTAAGATATACTGTGACTCTTTCTGCCTGAAAAGATTTTTCATCTTCATCTCCCAGATCTGTTTTTTAAGTCATCTCTTTCTCACCTATACTTCCACCGGTTTCTCTAAGATGGAGTTAAATAAAGGACAGACTTTTGTCATGACAAGAACATAAAGTGATACTAAAGTTTGAGTAGTATATAAAGTGAAGCTGCTTTGGAAATAATGTTCTATTTGAGTGACAAATAATGAAAAACTACTGTAAGCTTTAATATTAGAGGAAGTTTTAAGTTTTCTAAATATTGACTTGACAATTACCAGCCTATTCTATGGAGCTGGATTTCTTGTGATTTGGGAGGGGCTGTGGTAGTAGGTGGTATACAATTTCCCAACTTTGATATGTGATTTTATGTAATAAGTGCCTTAAAATCAAGCACATTAAGAAGGCATTGTTTTTATTTCCTGTTGATTATAAGTGAAACAGTCAGAACTGAAGCACTCCTGCTTTTTGTGATTGTACTAAACTAAGGTTTTCCTCATTTCTGCCCATGATGGAAAATACCATAGAGGCTTTCATGCAGAATACTTGCCTTACTCAAAGTGGTAGGAAGGTTTCCTGCTTTGCTGCCTGTGAAATCAAGATCATAGTAGGTCCTCCTACCATGAATACCAGCTGCTGAGATGATCAGCAAGTAATTCTGTCAGAAATGCACAAGAAATGTTGGTCTACTCAGTGTAGGGGCAAAAAAAAATATATTTTTAACTTTCTGCCAGTAGGAAACAGGAAGTCCTAGGGCATGTTAGTACATTTTTATACTGGCAGAGAGCCCTGAAGTTGGACTCACTGAGTTTTGCATGCATTTAGAACACAGGTTTTGACGGCTTCACTGGAGGAATTTCAGACATATTTATGCTCAGCACATTTCTGAAGTTTTTATTCTTATTATCATGGTACTGTGGTCTTTCTTTTTTGTTTCTTTTATCTGTGATGTTAGTACGTTTCCAAGGCCAAGTTAAAACAAAAACTACAGATAAGTTCAACTTGTGCTAATCCCTTTACATTTATGGAACTACGTTACTTCAATCCTAAGAAAGGTGTTGCAACTCAGGATATGTCTCTACAGGCCTGGGAGAACAGAAGGCTGCAGTGCTGTCAATAGCCAGCCCTTAAAAATCTCATTGTGCCATGCCTGGTGTGGCTCAGTTGGTTGGAGCTTTGTCCCGTGCACTGAAGGCTCTCGGGTTTGATTCCTGGTC
Source organism: Myotis brandtii (assembly GCF_000412655.1). Classification (NCBI taxonomy): domain Eukaryota; kingdom Metazoa; phylum Chordata; class Mammalia; order Chiroptera; family Vespertilionidae; genus Myotis; species Myotis brandtii. The sequence continues at coordinate 3,189,136 of NW_005357414.1, read as the reverse complement.
AGGGCACATACCCAGGTTGTGGGTTTGATCCATGATTGGGACACATATGGAAGGCAACCAATTTATATTTTTTTCTCTCACATCCATTTTTCTCTCTCTCCCTCTCCCTCTCCCCTCCTCTCTCTCTAGAATCAAAACATCCTCTAGTGTGGATTTTTTAAAAATCTCATTGCCACAGAATCAATATTTATCTTCTCAATTTTCTTTTCTCAGTGCAGCCATAGCTTTGGTTAGCTCATTTAGGTGAAAGTCAATCACTTTAGATGATGTTGAAAGTTTTTGTAATATCCTATATAATAAGAGAAACATGCAAATTAACTGTCTTTCCGCTCCGCTCAAGCCATGCCCACCAGCCACACCCACCAGCCAATCAGGAGCAAGTATGCAAATTAACCCAACTAAGATGGCGGCGCCCATGGAGCTGGAACAAACAGGAGGCTTGGGTTGCCCCCGGTGATGGAGGAAGCCAAGCTTCCCGCCTGCCCTGGCCAGACCTGGGCTCCACTCAAGGCTATAAAGTTTCAAATATAGAAGATAAATAAATCCCAGAAAAAAAGAAAAAAAAGAAAAAAAGGAGAGGCTCGGAGCTTGGGTTGCTGGGGGGTATAGCCAGCCTGAAAACGGCCATCAGCCACTCATCCAGGCTGGCCAGGCACCCCCTCACCCTGAAGGGGGCTGTGGGCAGCCTGCAAGCGGCCCTCAGCCCCTCACCCAGGTGGCCAGGCAGGCACCCCAGCGGGACCCCCATCCTGATCCGGGACACCGTTCAGGGCAAACCAGCCAGCCCCCACCCATGCACCAGGCCTCTATCCTATATAATAAAAGGGTAATATGCAAATTGACCCTAACAGCAGAACGACTGGGAATGACTGGTCACTATGACACACACTGACCACCAGGGGACAGACGCTCAATGCAGGAGCTGCCCCCTGGTGGTCAGTGTGCTCCCACATGGGGAGCTCTGCTCAGCCGCAAGCCAGGCTGATGGCTGCCAGCACAGCGGTGGTGGCGGGAGTCTCTCCCGCCTCCTCAGCGGTGCAAAGGATGTCCGACTGCAGCTTAGGCCTGCTCCCCGCTGGCAAGTGGACATCCCCCGAGTTCTCCTGGACTGCCAGAGGGATGTCTGATTGCCAGCTTAGGCCCGATCCCCCGGGGAGCAGGCCTAAGCCAGCAGATGGACCTCCCCCGAGTGGTCCCAGACTATGAGAGGGCACAGGCTGGGCTGAGGGACACCCCCCACCGAGTGCACAAAGTTTTGTGCACTGGGCCTCTAGTTCAGAAATAAGTTAAAACAAAAAATCCAATGATTTTATTGTGCTACACATGTTTATCATCCCATCATTCTGGACCACTATTTTTAGCTGGGAAGTTTTGGATACTTTCTTCCAGAGTTAGTTGCTGAGGGAACATGGCATTTGAGGTAAAAGGCAAAAATCTAAGTTCAAGTAGTAGTTTACCATGTTATCCTAAATCAAGTAATTTAAGTTCTTCAAACCTCAATTTCTATATCTGAAAATATAGAAAAGTATACCTGCATACATCACAGCATCATTACTGAGAAGACCAAATATGATATATGTGATAGCATTTGTAAGTTGTAAAGAGCTGTACAAATGTTGGTTATCAGTTTTTTTGGCCACCCTTTCACCCCCCCCCAAAGCCTAAATAAATCTATTCCATGCATATTATCCCTTAGTGGCATGTTATATATGATAGTATCACTTGAAAATGTAAGTTTCATTTTATTGCTGATCACCAGATTTTCTTACCAAAGTTTCATATTGAAAATAAATAATAATCATTACAGCAGAAAGAATTTATTTATAAACACCACTCATCTCCCCCTATTCCCAAAGTAAAATAACTTTTCAATTTGAACAGAGAAAAATCAGTGTTTCTTCTGATGCTTATATTATAGCTTTTAAGAAACAATTTTAAGTAATTCATTGGATTGATCTCATTTTAAGATGTTTTAAATCTGTCAATGCTAAAGTTCCCATTGTTGAATTTTCTTTGTAAGGGACGTAAGCAGGTTAAATCTCTTACTGCAGAAGTGTCTTAAACCTTGCTACTATGGGCTGACTTTATGAGGTCATCATCATTGGAGGTTTTAACTAGGTGGGGCTGAATGGCTAGAAATGTTTTAGGAGGATATCATAGATACATAGAGTTGAGTATCGGAAGCTTCTAATTTTGCTATTCTGTGAGCCTTACTTGTGTTTATTTTCAAAGTTAGATCCTGAACATGCTTATATATACTTATTTTCTTCAAACATCACTTGTTCCATTTAAAAGCTTTGGAAATTCTTGTTAGGAGAAAATTATAAGAATAACATGTGAAAAAATGCATTTTGTGTGTTACCAGTTTTTATTCTTTTTATATTTTAAATTAAAAATTTTTGTGACATTGGTTAATAAAATTATATAGGTTTCAAGTGTACATTTCTATGATACATGATCTGTATATTGCATTGTGTACCCACTACCCAAAGTGAAATCATCGTCTGTCACCATATATCTGCCCCCCTTCACGTATACTATCCTCAACCCCCCTAATTACCAGTTTTCTAAGTATTGTTTTCTTTTCTGAATGCTCATAATACTTTGTTTACATTCATCTTTAGTTATTTTATTCTGTCTAATAAATAATAATTTTCTTATTTCTCTAATTCCTCTTTTAAAGTGATAAAATCTGAGGAGATGAGATATTTAATAATCTTCATACATCCCATATTAATTTGTACAGAGTCAGGCTCAATAAAAATTTTTCATATTGAATTTATGGTTACTGGCCTAAAATTGGGGAAAAAGTTTTCTGACTTGCATAACTTACACTTGGTTTCTTTCCTATCTGTCAATCACAGAGTCTACTCTTAACTAATGTCATTCTGATTTAGGATAATTTTCTAATGTAATAATTTCATTTACACAAATGTCATTAAAAACACCTAGTGAAACCTCTACATTTCACATATTTTCAATGGTATCCAAAAGTATTTGAAAATAAAAAAATTACCCAAATAGGCATCGTTTTTCCATCCTAAATGTAAAATCACTAAGGCAATTCTGAGTAATTTATCTGTGATTTTTAAAGTTAAAATACTTCTGGTAATGAAGTATTTGGTAATTTGTCCAGATTAGATGTCAGAATAGCTCCATTGTCTGAACACTGATATCTTTAAATCTTTAGATCAATTTGATCAACATTAGTTTATGAGCATCCTTAAAGTCTGGCATACTTTTGCCTGGTAACCTTTCTTAGGCTTCTCACATCCTTTCTCCATCCTTCTTCCATCCCTATTGGGGGAAAAAATGAAGATATTTAAAACTAAATGAGTGTATCTTTATTCTTTAGTTATCTTAAAAATTGTCACATTTTTAATCAAGAAAAACAATTAACTATGTTAGTATTGTTGAATTACATGTCACAGTCATATTTTTAGTTCTAGGTTTGTAGAAGGTGGCAGGTGCTGCCTTGGTTAAAAGCCTTCAAATTTATTAATGTGTTAATCTATAATTTGATTTTTAAAGAAATACATTTTTATGATAGTGACGATAATATGTTTCCTCTTCATAAAAAATCTGTCAAAATACCTTGGCTTTTGCTCACAATTTGAAAGTACATGGGAATCAGTTTGAAATATTGGAAAAGTCATGATACTGATTCTAGTTCTGGCTCTGTCATTGAATAGCCCTCCATTTCATGATTAAAATGAGGGGTGTGGATTAAGTAATTTCATGACCTCTTTCAACTCTGCTAACACTCTTTTATTTATAGCATTTATTAGGAAGAAGTAGCAAGATTTGCTTATAAATTGCAAGACGATATCAAATAATAAAAGTTACATAAAATGTTTAGCTCTGGACTGTTAAATAATGGTGAATCCATCTCACCCGCCACCCCCAGTGGAGGTTTGTGGTCAAGAATAGCCAGGTCGCCCTAACCAGTTTGGCTCAGTGGATGGAGCATCGGCCTGCGGACTCAAGGGTCCCAGGTTTGATTCTGGTCAAGGGCATGTACCTTGGTTGCGGGCACATCCCCAGTGGGGAGTGTGCAGGAGGCAGCTGATCGATGTTTCTCTCTCATCGGTGTTTCTAACTCTCTATCCCTCTCCCTTCCTCTCTGTAAAAGATCAATAAAATATATTTTAAAAAAAAGAATAGCCAGGTCAAAGATGACTTCTGTTTTGAAATCTCAAATTTAAATTAATATATTTTAGAGTTTATTAGAATCATGGGAGTAGCCATTGCATGATATTGTGGCACAGTTTTATATTGTGTGTATATGGTTTTAAAATACAACTAATAGTAAAAATAATCAATTTTTCTCCTCATCTCTTTTGACTTTCTCCATCAGTTCCTTAAGAACAAAAATTTGTAAATAATTTTTGCTTTATTGACACATTACCTACTTACTTTATGTTGTGAAAAATGAGGTGCTCTTTCTGCTACCACCCTTATCTCTCTCCTTCCATCTTTTCCCAATATGTCACGCTGTTTTCAATTAAATCAATAAGCAATGTCTACATTATTTTGAATAGGTAAGTATTATAAATATAATATGTTGCTTATTTCAGAGCCAGGTAAAAGTCTATTATAATATTTCTTTTATGTGTGGCTCTTTTCAAAAAAGTCTCTAATTCTATTTCTTACATTCTTAAATGCATTTGTTATACTCTTTTTTTTTCAAAAGTTCCAAATATCTAGTTCCCTCACTTTTTTCAGGGGAGAATACACTGGGGACACCGTTGTAAGTGGTCTTTTTTATATTTTCTGATTTTGTTGAATTTATTTTAATATACAGAATTTATTCCCAGCAACTTTGATAAACTTTACTAATTCTAATTACTTTGTATATTCTCTTTTATTTTCCAACTATGCAATCATATTATCTGTAAATGATGTTTATGTTTCTTCCTTTTCAAATCTTCTCATTCAACAATGGCTAGGGCCTAGGTTAAATCCAACTTTGTCATATTTTATTTAGGACTTTTGTATCTATGTTCATTGTTAAGGTTGACCTCTGATATTCCTTTCACACTCAGTCCTGTTTAGATTTGGTATCAATGTTTTGCTTCTTTTATTCCTCCTCTTCTGTTTTCTGGAAGAACTTGGTTAGAATTAAATGACTTCTTCTACCTTAATTGCATTGTGGTCAGAGATCATGCTCTGTTTGAATTCTATTCTTTGAGATTTGCTTAGACCAGTGATGGAGAACCTATGACACGCGTGTCAGAGGTGATACGCACACTCATTTTTTTGGTTGATTTTTCTTTGTTAAATGGCATTTAAATATATAAAATAAATATCAAAAATATAAATCTTTGTTTTACTATGATTGCAAATATCAAAAAATTTCTATATGTGACACGGCACCAGAGTTAAGTTAGGGTTTTTCAAAATGCTGACACGCTGAGCTCAAAAGGTTCACCATCACTGGCTTAGACTAATCTTAAATCCCATTGTATGCTCAGTTTTTATAAATATCCAAGGTGTGCCTGATAGTAATGTGTGCTCTTAATTTGATTAGTACAGTGTTTTGCGTATGTTTACCAGAAGTTTGTAATGATCTTGAAATCTTTCTACATCTTTTTTAGAAAATTAAATCTTTATTATTGAAAGTATTACATATGTCCCATTTTCCCCCATAGACCCCTTTTTACCCACCCCCTGACCCCAGGCCTTCACCACCCTATTATCTGTGCCCATGGGTTATGCATATATGCATACAAGTTTTTTGGTTGATCTCTTCCCACCCTCCCCCACCTTGTCTCTGAGATTATGCAGTCTATTCTATGTTTCTATGTCTCTGGACCTATTTTATTCATTAGTTTATTTTGTTGATTAGATTCCACATATGAGTGAGAGATAATTTCATGTGTTCTTCTAATAATCAGAAATCTGTTCAAATATTGAAATTCTGATCATGGATTTGTCTCTTTCTCCTTGTAGATCTGGTTCTTTTAACTATTTTAGGATTTTTTTAGTATATACTAATCTACCAAACCTTTTATCATTCTGAAGTGACCCTCTAGTCTATTACCTTTCATAATGCTTTTTGCCTTAAAGTCTATTTTGTCTGAAGTTAACATAGCTAAACCAATTTTCTTCATTTATTATTGGTATGATAGAAGTTTTTCATATTTTATTTGAACCTTTCCATGTAACCGTATGTTTTAGACGTCTCTGATTAAGTGTGTACATATTTCAATTTGCCTTCTTTTTGCTGAGTATATTTGTCTTTTAAGTTTTTTTATCAATATATTTGTCTACCTAACTTTTTAATAACAATCTTAAATAAATTGAAAGATATAATGAATAGCGGTGTATTTTCCCTCTAGATTCAACAGTTGTTAGCATTTTGCCACATTTGCTTTATATTTTTATGTCTCTAACTCCCAAGTGTCTGTGTGTGTCCATCATGTGTTTAATGATTCTGTAAGTATACTGTAAGTATTTATGGTGTATACACTTTTTTGCTATGTTATTTAGAAGTAATTTTCAGATATCATCACACATTACATGCCTAAATACCTCAGCATGCATCATGACTCATCAAAAAGAACATTATACTGTGTAAATATACTGTGACTCTACTTAAAAACTAACAATGATTTTAAAGTATAATCTAATATACAAGTCATATTCAGATGTCCTTAATAGTCCCAAAAAGTCTTTAATAGCTGTTCAGGTACTACATTTGTTTATTTTCTTAAATTTTTAAAACTCTGAAATGTGTTGGAAGAAAATTTTATATGGATCTCTTTTGTCTCTTGACATCTTGAGAGAAGAATAATTGTCTCTTAGTTCTGGACTATTTTTTCAGGGATATTTGTATAGGGAGCAACTTGGAAAACAGAGATAGTATCTCCTTTTGGAGGAAAAGCCAGGTTTGTTTACTGTCCAGTATAATAAAGATAAAGTATCAGAGCAAAGGTCAAAAAGCTTACTGTCCATTATACAATACTAGAAGCCTGTTGCACGAAGATTCACGCACTAGGCCTTCCTTCCTCTGGCTGCCAGCACTGGTTTTCCTCCGGCACCCAGGACCCAGTCCTTTGGTCTGGCCGCAGCGGAGAAGCCAAGCCTCTTCAGTCTTCAGTCCTCAGTCTTCACTCCAGCCAGAGCCTCCAGTCTTCACTCCATGCCCACATATGCAAATTAACTGCCATCTTTGTTGGGTTGATTTGCATACACATCCTGATTGGCTGGTGGGGGTAGCGGAGTGACACCAATTTGCATGTTTCTCTTTTATTAGTGTATATGTGGATTCCCCCAAACATTCAGTTTCTCTCCTGTAACAATACTGTGTTTGTGAAGGCATTACTTTGTCCTCTTCTTGTCACCCTGTGGGAACTAGAACCCAAGGAAGCCTGGGCTATTGATGTAATAAATTGTCTGTCATCTCTGATTTAAGTCTTGTCTTTTCTGCCAGCATCCATAAACTATGGCAGGGTAACTTGTTAGGTTCCAAGTAGAGAAAAATCTCAGGCCCTTTACAATTCTCAAGTAGTACTCCTGAATTTTATTTTATGACACTGACTTTTAACAGCTTCATTGAGATATAATTAACAAAAATTTCACCCACTTAAAGCTCACAATTCAGTCGTTTTTAGAATGTACAGAGTTGTGCCACCACCACCAAAATCAATTTTTGAACATTTTTATTACCCCCCAAAGGACACACATCCCTTAGCTGTCATTTCACATGCCCTCCTCCCAAACTCCCCAGCCCTAGGCAAACACCAATCTAGTTTCAGCCAAGTTTGTCTATTCTGGATATTTCAGATAAAATAATGCAGCATGTGGAATTTTGTGTCTGGCTTTTTTCACTTACCATAATGTTTTCAAGGTTTAGTCATATGGAAATGTGAATCCGTATTTTATTTTTCTTTATTGCTGATAATATTTCATTTTTATACATACCCTTCATTTTGCTTTCAAATCCATCAGTTCTGTATACATTTTATTCTATTCTGGACAGTACTATGAACATTCATGTACATATTTTATGTAGATATATGTATCTATTTGGATTAGGAATGTATCTCTGTGTGGAATTGCTGGGTCATATGTTTGCTTGAGACATTATCAATTGGTTTTTAAAACATTTTCACCATTTTTCACCCCCACTAGCAGTATATGAAGTTTCCAATTTCTTTGGAATCCTTGCTAACACTTGCTATTGTCTGTTTTAGAGTTATAGCTATCCTACTGTATGTGAAGTGGTATGTCACTGTAGTTTTGATATGCATTTTGCTGATTGTTAAAGACATTGAACACATTTTTGTGTGCTTAATGGATATTTGAATATCTTTTTTTCTATTTTTTTTAAAAATCTTTATTGTTTAAAGTAATACATATAGTATTACATATGTCTCCTTTTCCTCCCATTGACCTCTCTCTCGCCACCCCCACCCCCAGCACATGCCCTCAAACCCCTAGTGTCTGTGTCCATTGGTTATGCTTATATGCATACATACAAGTCCTTTGGCTGATCTCTTTACCACCCCCACCCCCACCTGCCTTCCCTCTGAAGTTTGATGGTCTGTTCGATGCTTCTCTGTCTCTGGATCTATTTTTGTTCATCAGTTTATATTCATTATATTCCACAAATGAGTGAGATCATGTGATGTTTATCTGTCTCTGACTGGCTTATTTCACTTAGCATAATGCTCTCCATGTCCATCCATGCTGTTGTGAATGGTAAGAGTTCCTTTTCTTTTACAGCAGCATAGTATTCCATTGTGTAGATGTGCCACAGGTTTTTAATACACTCATCTGATGATGGACACTTAGGATGTTTCCAAATGGTAGATATTGTAAATTGTGCTGCTATGAAAATAGGGGTGCATATGTCTTTTCTGATTGGTGTTTCTGATTTCTTGGTATATATTCCTAGAAGTGAGATTACTGGTTCAATTGGGAGTTCAATTTTTAAGTTTTTGAGGAAACTCCATACTGTTTTTCACAGTGGCTGCACCAGTCTGCATTCCCACAAGCAGTGCAAGAGAGTTCCTTTTATTTCACATCCTCTCCAGCACTTGTTGTTTGTTGATTTGTTGATGATAGCCATTCTGACAGGTGTGAGATAGTATCTCATTGTCATTTTGATTTGCATCTCTCAGATGATCAGTGACTTTGAGCATGGTTTCATATGTCTCTTGGTCTTCTGTAGGTCCACTTTCAAAAAGTGTCTAGTTAAGTCCTTTGCCCATCTTTTTGATTGGATTGTTTATCTTCCTTTTGTTAAGATGTATGAGTTCCCTATAAATTTTGGAGATTGACCCCTTATCAGATAAAACATTGGTAAATATGTTATTCCATGCAGTGGGCTTTCTTGTTGTTTTGTTGGTGGTTTCTTTTACTGTGCAGAAGCTTTTTATTTTGATGTAGTCACATTTGTTTATTTTCTCCTTAGTTTCCATTGCCATAGGAGCTATATTGGAAAAGATATTGCTATGATAAATGTCTGATATTTTGCTGCCTATAGATTCTTCTACGATTTTTATGATCTCCTGTATTATGTTTAAGTCCTTTATCTATTTTGAGTTTATATTTGTGTGTGGTGTAGGTTGGTGGTTTAGTTTCATTTTTTTTTTTGGCATGTATCTTTCCAATTTTCCAACACCACTTATTGAAGAGTGTCTCGACTCCATTGTATGCTCTTGTCTCCTTTGTCAAATATTAATTGAGCATAATGGCTTGGGTCGATTTCTGGGTTCTCTGTTCTGTTCCACTGGTCTATATGTCTGTTCTTGTGCCCAATACCAGGCAGTTTTGAGAACAGTGGCTTTGTAGTATAGCTTGATATCTGGTATTGTGATCACTCCAACTTTGTTCTTCTTTCTCAATATTGCTGTGGCTATTCGAGGTCTTTTTTTATTCCATATGAATTTTTGGAGAGTTTGTTCTAGGTCTGTGAAATATACTTTTGGTATTCTAATGAGGATTACATTAAATCTGTAGCATGCTTTGGGTAGTATGGACATTTTAATGATGTTAATTCTACTAATCCATGAACAAGGTATATTCTTCCATTTGTTTATGTTTTCCTCTATCTCTTATTTCAATGTCCTGCAGTTTTCTGAGTAAAGGTCTTTTACCTCCTTAGTTAAGTTTATTCCTAGGTTTCTTAATTTTTTTGGTGCAATGATAAATGGGATTGGTTGTGCTTTTTTGTTTGTTTGTTTGTTTCCCTTTCAGTGATTTCATTATTGGTGTACAAATAACCCATAGATTTCTGGGTGTTAATTTTGTATCCTGCTACATTGCCAAA
>NW_005357414.1:3161229-3178284 GCF_000412655.1 Myotis brandtii | reverse complement strand
TTTATTACTGCTTCAATTTCCTCCATATTTATCGGCCTATTCAGATTTTTTGATACTTCCTGATTGAGTTTTGGAAGGTCGTATTTTTTTAAGAATATGTCCATTTCTTCTAGGTTGACCAGTTTGTTGGAATAGAGTTGTTCATAGTAATTCTTTAAAATTCCTTTGTATTTATGTGGGGTTTCTTGTTATTTTGCTTCTTTAATTTCTGATTTTGTTTATTTGAGTCCTCTCTCTTTGCTTCTTGGTGAGCCTAGCTCATGGTCCATTAATCTTGCTTATCCTTTCAAAGAACCAGCTCTTAGTGTCATTGATCTTTTGTATTGTTTTTTTGGTCTCTATGTTATTTATTTATGCTCTAATCTTTATTATTTCCTTTTTTCTGCTCACTCTGGGCTTTTCTTGTTGCTCTCTTTCTAATACTTTAAGTTGTATAGTTAGATAATGTATTTCCAGTTTTTCTTGTGTGTGTTTTTGTTGTTGTTTTTTTCTTTTTGAGGTAGGCCTGTAATGTAGTCCCTCTCAGGACTGCTTTCATTGTGTCCCATAGATTTTGAATTGTTCTATTTTCATTGTGATTTGTTTACAGGATGTTTTTTATTTCTTCTTTGTTCTCTTTAGCAACCCAGTCATTGTGTAATAACATGCTATTTAGCCTCCAAATGTTTGAATTTTTTATTGTTTTTATTGTAGTTTATTTCTAATATTATGCCATTGTGATCTGAGAATATGCTTGATATGAATTCAATCTTCTTGAATTTGAAGAGCTTTGCCTGTGACCCGATATGTGGTCTGTCTTTGAAAATGTCCCATGTGCATTTGAGAAGAATGTATATTCTGCAGCTTTGGGGTGAAATGTTTTGAAGATGTCAATTATGTCCTTCTAATCTAGTGAGTCGTTTGGGATTGCTGTTTCTTTGATGTTTTCTTTTTGTCTGGAGGATTTATCCAGTGATGTCAATGGGGTATTAAAATCCCCCACTATGATTGTATTGCTGTCAATCTCTACCTTGCTATCTTCCAGAAGTTTTTGTTGTTGTTTGTTTTTTAATATATTTGGTTGCCCCTGCATTGGGTGCATATATGTTTAAAAGAGTTATATCCTCTTGCTGTATTGCTCCCTTTAGTATTTTGAAGTGGCCTTCCTTATCTCTTGTTATGGCCTTCACTTTGAGGTCTATTTTGTCAAATATAAGTATTGCTACCCTACCTTTTTTTTTCATTTCCATTGCCTGTAAAAAGAAATTTCCATCCATTTATTTTCAGTCTATGTGAGTCCCTTGTTATGTGGTTGGTTTTTGTTTTTGTAGACAGCATATATATGGGTCATGTTTTCTTATCCATTCAGCCACTGGATGTCTTTTGATTGGAGCATTTAGTCCATTTACATTTAAGGTTATTATTGATAAGTACTTGTTTGTAGCTATTTTTATTCTTTGTGTCAATGTTTCTTCTTGTCTTTCTATTTCTTCTTTTTACAGCAGTCCTTTTAGAATTTCTTGCATTGCTGGCTTGGTAGTGATAAACTCCCTTAGCCATTTTTTTTCGAAGCTCTCCTTTTAGAATTTCTTGCATTGCTGGCTTGGTAGTGATAAACTCCCTTAGCCATTTTTTGTCTTCGAAGCTCCTGATTTCCCCTTCAATTTTGAATGATAGCCTTGTTGGATAGAGTATTCTTGGATTCAGTCCCTTGCTTTCCATCACTTTTTATACTTCATTCTAATCCCTTCTGGCCTGATGTGTTTCTGTTTAGAAATCATTTGATAATTTAATGGGAGGTCCTTTGTAGGTAACTCTGCCTCTCTCTTGCAGCCTTTGAGAGTGTCTCTTTGTTGTTAACATTTGCCATTGTAATTATGATGTGTCTTGTTGTGGGTCTTTTTGGGTTCATCTTTTCTGGGACTCTCTGTGCTTGTGTTACTTTTTTCTTCCCCAAATCATGGAAGTTTTCTGTCATTTTTTCTACAAATAAGTTTTCTAATCCTTGCTCCTCTTCTTGTCCTTCTGGCACCTCTATTATACGTATGTTACTTTGTTTCATGTTGTCCCAAAACTCCCTTAGCCTTTCCTCCTGCATTCTATTTTTTTTCTCCAATAGCTGTTCAGATTGAGTGTATTTCTCTACCCTATCTTCTAACTCACTAATTCTGTCCTCCACTTTTTCTAGTCTACTGTTGGAACCTTCCATTTTTTTAATTGTAGCTATATCGTTTTTTATTTACTCTTGTTTCTTACACAAGTTGTTGATTTTCTCATCCATCTGCTTTATGGACTGTAGGACCCTTACTGCGAATTCTTTTTCTGACATTTGCATGCATCCATTTCATTTAGTTCATTTTCTGGTGATTCCTCCTTTCCTTTCTTTGGTGGTTGTTCTTTGTCTCCCCATTTTTGTTCTATGTTTCTGGCCCTGGGCACTCTGCTTGGGGTTTGAGAGGTTGAAGACCCTATAAGGGCAATAGTCTGGAAATAATTAGCCCAGAGGCTGGTTCTCTCTTGAGTTTCATGCCTTTATTGTCTCTGCTCTGAGTTGTATCCCCTTCTCCTATGGATCTGTTCCCTCAGTTGTCTGCTTCAGATGCTTGGGGTGGAGGGAGCATGTGCACTGTTCCTTTGGTTTATGAATCCCTGTGAGGATCCAGAGTCCTCTGGCATTCTATTTGCTGTGTGGCATCAGCACCCATGGCAGGGTGGCACTCTAGGTCCCTCTGGCAGTGCACTTGTGGCATGGTCCTGTGGCCCCAGGCTAGGCACACAGCTTGCTCCCAGTCACCAAGGCAGCACTGTCCTGTTGTCTGGAGTCAGGCATGCGCTGGGTGCTCCAGATAGCCCCTGCAGGCCTGTCCTAGGGGCTGGCAAGATATGGGTATGGTTTGCTCTGGATTGCACAGTCATAGTTCCCCATGGCCTGAGTGGAGCATGTGCAGCAAGACCCTGGGCTCAGGGTGGAGTGGGTACAGTTTGCTCTGGGTTCACAGTCCTCGTTTTCTTGTAGCCCAGAGTGAGACATGTGCTGGCTTGCTCTAGTTCTCCCCTCCTCAGTGTGGAGAGGTGGCAGGTTGCCCTGGGTCACTCAGTCACAACTCTCCTGTTACCCAGAGTGAGGTGCGAGTTGGATTGCTCCGCATGGCCCCAGCAGGACTGTCCTGGGGTCTACGATGGAGCAGGTGCCGGTTGCTCTGGTTCACACAGTCAGAGCTTCCCTGTGGCCCTGAGTGAGGCTTGAGTTGGGTTGCTTCGGGTCACCCCATCAGGGCTGTCAGGTGGCCAAGGTGGAGCCGACACTGGTTGCTCTGGGTCTCACAGGTTTCTCTGAGTTGCAGTCCCTGTTCTCTTGTGGCCCAGAATGGGACTTCTCTGGGTTGCTCCAGGTTGCCCTGGCAGCAGGTCCTGAGGCTTGGGGTGGAGTGGGTGCCGGGTAGCTCCTGGTCAGGCTATCAGCACAGTTCTGGGGTCTGGAGCAAGGGTGGGACACAGGGTTACCCCTGTCCTGCGCTCACTGTGGGGTCTTGGAGCAGGATCCTAGGATGCTGGGTCCCAGCTGGCTGGTGAGGAGGCCTGGTCCAGGAACTCACTCTGGTGGCACGTGCTCCCTGCAGACATCTAGGAGCCTGCCGAGAGGTACTGTGCCACTCACTGCCCGGGCATGGTGGCGGGTCCACATGGGTTATGGCTGGCAGGCAGGTTTCTCTAGGTATCCTCTGCCCTTCCTTATTGAAAATTGTCTTCTCAGCTGTGTCTAATTTGTTAATTCAGGGTGGATGTTCTCCGATTTAGTTGCTTTTCTGGCCTAGCCCTAGGAGGAGGTGCATGACACTGCCACCTATTTGGCTGCCATTTTCTATATCCCTTTGCCTATTTTTAATTGGCTTATCTGCCAGTAAGTTAATGAGTTCTTTATAACCTAACATTGGAGGTTCAGTGGTTGAGCATTGACCTATGAACCAGGAGGTCATGGTTCAATTCCCAATCAGGGCACATGCCCGGATTGTGAGCTCTATCCCCAGTGGGGGCATACAGGAGGCAGCCGGTCTATGATTCTCTCTCATTGATGTTTCTATCTTGCTCATCCTCTCCCTTCCTCTCTTTGAAATCAATAAAACATTTTTTAAGAAGAGTTCTTTATATGTTTTGGTGGAAGTCCCTTATTATATACATGATTTGATAATATGTTTTCCCATTCTATGTGTTGTCTCTTTATTTTCTTGATCATGTCATTTAATACACAAAATTTTTAAATTTTGATGAAAAATTTAAAGAAAAATGTATGAAATTAACGAATATATATCTATTTTTTTCTTTTATTATTTGTGCTTTGGTGTCTTTTATAAGAAGTCTTTGACTAACTAAAGGTCAGAAAGTTTTTCTCCTGTGTTTTCTTTTAAGAGTTTTATAGTTTTATATCTTGCATTTAATTGGCAATCCAGTCTGAGTTAATTTTTATGTATGGTGTAAGGAAGTGATTTAAGTTCATTTAAGTTCATATCTATAAATAGTCCTAGCACTATTTTAGAAAAACCAATTCCTTCAGTGAATGTTCTGGAAACCCTTATCAAAAATGAATTCACCACAGAAACATGGGTTTATTTTGTTCTATTGATGTATATTTTTAGCCTGATGCCAGTAGTAACACTGGTTTAATTATTGTAGCTTTATAGTAAGCTTTGAAAATGGGATGTGTGAGTCCTCCAACTTTGTTCTTTTATAAGAATGTTTTGAATTTTTTAATTTGGTCATGCAGCAATTAGGTCCATATTTGAATTTTGAGGTTCCTTGTAATTCCATATAAATTCAATGGTAATTTTAGGGTCAGGATGTTCATTTCTGCAAAAACAGACATATAAATTTGTTAAGGGTTGCCTTGAATCTGCAGAAAAATTTGGGAGCATTTTCATATTAGCAAGGTTGAGTCTTCTAATCCATGAATATGGGTTATTTTCCATTTATTTAGGTCATATCTGAATTCTTACAACAATGTTTTATAGTTTGAATGTGTTATATTTTTAGTTAAATTTATTCCCAAGTGTTTTATTTTTCTTTACGCTATTGTAAATTGACTTTTACTTAATTTCATGCTAGTATGTACAAATACAACTAAGTTTTTGTATATTGATTTTATACCTTGAAACCTTGTGAATTTATTAGCTTTAAAAGGATTTTCTTTATATAAGACTATGTCATATGTGAATAGAGATAGCTTTACTACTTCCTTTTTAGTATGGGTGGCTTTTTTTTTTTTTTTGTCTAAATGCTCTGGTTAGAACCTCACGGAAGATGTTGGAAAGAAGTGACAGAGTAGCCTGGCCTGTTTTACTCAGTGGTTAGAGCAGTGGCCCACAGACAGAAGGGTTGTGGGTTAGATTACTGATCAAGGGCACATGCCTTAGGTACAGGCTCCAATCCCTGGCCCCAGTCTCGGCATGTGCAGGAGGCAACCAATGTGTCTCTCTCATATAGATGTTTCTCTCTCTCTCTCTCTCTCTCTCTCTCTCTCTCTTCTCTCTCTCTATTTTCCCCTCCTCCATCTCCTCCACTCTCTCTAAAAAAATCAATGGAAAAAATATCCTTGGGTGAGGATTAAAAAAAAAGAGGCGGCAGAGTAGAGATCCTTGTCTTGTTTCTGATGTTGTAGGGAAAGAAGTCAGGCTTTAACCTAATGGTTGTGATGTTAGTTAAGGGTTTTGTGTTGTTGTTTTTTAATTAGGCTGAGGAAGTTCACAGCTATTCTTACATTGCTAGTAATCTGTTCTCATCTGTTCTCCTTCATTCCTGATTTTAACAATTTTAGTCTTTCATTCAAACAGTATTTCAATCACAACTGGGTAACTTTAGTCTCTCTCTTGATGGTTTGTCAATTTTGTTGATCTTTTTTCAAGAACCACCTTTTGGTTTATTTGATTACGTATTTTTTTATTCTCTATTTCATTAGTTTCTACTCAAATCTTTATTATTTCCTTCCTTTTCCTTCCTTTGTTAGTTTGTGCTCTTTTCTAATATCTAAAAATGGAAGGTTAGTTTACTGGTTTAACATATTTTAATATCGGTATTTAATACTATATATTTCCTTCTAAGCACTATTTTAAATGCATCCCATATGTTTTGTACTTTGAATTTCATTTATCTCAGAATTTCTAGTATACCTCGTGACTTCTTTGAACCAAAATTAGGAATAAATTATTTATTTTCCACATGTGAATATCCCAAATTCCTTCCTGTTATTGATTTCTAACTTCATTTCATTGTCATAAGAACCTATACTTGTGTGATTTCACTAATTCTCAGTTTATTAAGGTTTATTTTATATCCTAGCATATGATCTACCGTAGAAACTATTATATGAATTCTTCAGAAGAATGTATTTATGCTGTTGTTAAATAGAATGTTGTATAAATGTTTTTGGGCCTAGATTGTTTATATTGTTCAAGTCTTCTATTTCTTTGTTGACCTTCCTTGCTGTTCTACCCATTATTGAAAATGGGGTGTTGAAGTCACTGTCTATGTTTATTGAATTGTCTATTTCTCACTTGAGTCAGTTTTTATTTCATTAATTTTGGGACTATTTTGTTAAGTGAATCTAAATTTGTACTTATATCTTCCTGGTGAATTGAATGTTTTATCATTATAAAATGTCCTTCTTTATCTATGGTAATATTTTTTGTTTTCTAATATATTTTATCTGTTATCAATATATTCACTTCAGCTTTCTTATGATTGTTGTGTTAGTCAGTTTTTACTGCTTTCATGAAGTACACCAAACTGCCAAAACTGGGTGGTTTATAAACAACAGAAATTTATTTCTCACAGTTCTGGAGGATTAAATTTCGATATTAGGCTTCCAGTATGATTAGGTTCTGGTGAAAGTCCTTTTCTGGTTTCAGACTGCTGATTTTCCCTTGTATCCTCACAAGGCACAACAAGGGCTAGGTAGCTCTTTGCCCTCTTCTTATAAGGGCATTAATCCTAATCATGAGGCAGTTACCCTCATTATCCAATTACCTCCCAAATTCCCCATTTCAAAATACCATAACAGTGGAATTAGGATCTCAACATATTAATTTGGAAGGGGGTAGGGAACATTCAGTCCATTGCTGTTGCTGTTTTCATGACTGTTTTATTTCCATCCTTTTACCTTTAACCTTTTTGTATGTTTTAATCTGTGTTCTCCTGTACACATCTTTAGATATTGCTTTTTAAAAATATCATCTGGCAATCTTTGACTTTTGATTGCCTTATTTAACCTAGTCACATTCAATCCTATATAATAAAAGACTAATATGCAAATTGAACTGTGAAATGACCAGTCACTATGACACGCACTGACCACCAGGGGGCAGATGCTCAATGCAGGAGCTGCCCCCTGGTGGTCAGTGCACTCTCACAGGGAGAGCACCACTCAGCTAGAAGCCAGGCTCACGGCTGGTGAGTGCTGTGGTATTGACGGGAGCCTCTCCCAGGGAGCAGGCCTAAGCCAGAAGTCAGACATCCCCCGAGGGCTCCCAGACTACAAGAGGGCACAGGCCAGGCTGAGGGACCCCCCAAGTGCACATATTTCATGCACCAGGCCTCTAGTGTTATTTATATAATACAATTTTTATCTGAAATTTTACTTTTCTTTCTGCATTTCTCATGTGTTTTTGTTCTTCTCTTCCTTTAAAGCCTTCATTTTTTATTAAGCAAACATTTTCTATTTAAATATTATAATTCCTATAATGATTTTCTTAACTGTGTTTTGAGGGGTATTTTTTAGTGGTTGCTCTAGAGCTTACCATGGGCATCATAACGTATTATAATATACCTAAGATTGATAGCAAATTAATTGCATTGAGATATACAGTATTACTAGTATGAAGCTCTATTTCATTTTCCTCTTTCCTGTGCTATTATTCTTATACATATTACATCTATATATGCTACAAACAAAAATACATTGTTAAAATTAGAATGTTATATAACTATGCGTTTAAAGATGCTAAAGAAAACAATGAAAGCAAATATCTAGATATATAAAGCCCTATTATGCAAATAGACCAATGGTGGAACAACCAAATAACCGAATAACTGGTTACTATGACATGCACTGACCACCAGGGGCGCTCACGCAGAACATGGCAGGCATCAGCAGCAGGCAGCAGAGCGTGAAACATGACGGGCATCGGCTGCAGTTGGATGGTGGAACAGGTGAGCGGAGGCACCAGACCAAGGCAGGGTGCCGGTCGCTGTCATCCGGACAAGCCTCTGGTGGTTACTGAAAATTCTTTGCTCCCGAGCACCATGGTCCTGGTGGCGTTCGCACGCATTGCTGGCGCTGGCCCCACTCGCACCTGCTGCCAGCACTGGAGCCACTGCCCACACCAGCTGCTGGCACCCAGTGCCAGCCCCGATCACTCGGCGCCGTCAGCTGGTGAGAGCAATGGCTGCTGGCCCCGATTGCCCCTCAGGACTTCTCCACCTCCCCCAGCTCCTGAGGGGTGATTGGGCCATCAGCCACCACTTGCACCTGCTGATGGTGCCGGTCCCGCTTGCACCCACTGCTGGCACCAGCCCCAATTGCTCCGCGCCATCAGCGGGTGCGAGCGGGGCCAGCACCATCAGTGTGTGGGAGCAGCAGTGGTGGGGGTGGGGCTGCTGGCAGAGAGAAGGCTGTTGCGGGAGGGGTGGTCGGGGGCACAGAGGATGGGCAGAGACCCACCCCTGTGCCCACCACAGCCTCACAGCCCGCATTCCCTTTCAAGGTGCATGAATTCGTGCATGGGGCCCGTAGTACATTTTAATTAGTTATGTTGAACTTATTTAACATAACTTGACCTTATTTCTTATTTTCATTTGTTCCTGTTAATTCGAGTTATTATCTGTTATTATTTTCTTATTTCAATACAGCTTTGCTCTCACCAAACTCCTTTGTTGTGTTATTGTGAAATATATAACATTTCTATATGTTACAGGCCCAACAGTACCATTATACACAAGTGTTTTATATAATCACTTTTTAAGTCACTGAAAAGAAGATACAGAAATAGGCATGTATACTATCTTTTACAATTGCATATTTTTGTTTACCAGTACTAGTGTGTGTGTGTGTGTGTGTGTGTGTGTGTGTGAGAGAGAGAGAGAGAGAGAGAGAGAGAGAGAGAATAGATTCCTGTAATATTTTTTGTAAAGCAGGTAAGTCTGACAGCAATGAAATCACTTTGTGTTTGTTTACTTCAGAACGTCTTTGTTTCACAATATTTCATATGGAAATAAGACTCTGGGGAATTTCCAAGATGGCTGCAGAGTAGCTAGAAGCTGTTCCCACTTGCTCCTGGCCTCAAACCAGATTTTCAGAGCAATCAACCGTAAAACCAATTTAATGCTAGCTGTTCAGAAATATTATAACCAAGGAATATAGAAGTAGCCACCTAGAGACTGGTAAGGAGGGAAGAGAAGTGGAAAGGAAGAGCCACATTATACAGGTGCAGTGGTGGCTGAGAAACTGGAGAGATACCATGGCTGCAGAACTCCCACCCCTAAGAGCATGGGGTCTCAACCCCACATGGGGATCTCCAAGTCAGAGCAACAGAGACAGGAAAAGGAGCCTGCAGGGTGTCTGGCAGTGGGAGTCAGTTGGATTTGGTCAGCTAACACCCTCCCAGGGGAGTGCACCAGCGTGGGGAGTGCACTCTGTACTCTTGACTGCTAGAGAGGGCATGCTGCCTTACTCAGGTCCTGTGGATAGGTCTGCTGGCTACACCCAGAAATGACTTTAAAAGGCCCCATCCACCCGCATGCACCTCGAAATCGCACAAGACCCAGACCCAGCCGGCCCCACCCCCATTAGGCTAGATCCAGACCCAGCCAGTCCCACCTTTGTCAAGTCCCGCTTGGTGGGGTCACAGCCTCAGGTCCTTTGGCCCAGTGCCTGGTGGGGGGCGCAGACTGAGGTCCCCCGTCAAGCCCCGTTGGGAAGGGGACTGGCCTGAGGTCTCCCGCCAAGCCCCACCAGGCGGGGAATGTAGCCTGAGTTCCCCTGGCCCGGTGCCGGGGCAGGGGGCATGGCCTGAGGTCCCCCGTCAAACCTCGCTAGGTGGGGGATGTGGCCTGAGGTCCCCAGTCATGCCCCATAGGGAGGGGTGTGTGGGGGGGGCGCAGCCTCCAGTCCCTCCTGATTGCTCATTAAGGCTTGTTACTGGAACTTGGCTTCCACTGTGAGTGTAGCCATCTTGTGTTATGGAAACCCCATCTTCGCTGTGGGAGCAGCCATGTTGTATTACGGAACCCCCACCTCCACTGTGGGCGCCACCATCTTTGTGACTGAGTGACAGTCAATTTGAATATTCCCTCTTTTTATTATATAGGATTTCTTATATTTGTCTTGCCTTTTCTATGATAGCACTTTCTGTGTCTATTTCTTTCTTGCTTTTGTCTTCTTTGGATTTATTGAGTATTATCCCTCTCCATTAGTTTGGAATTAGCACCTCACTTACCTTTTTTTAATGTTTCCCTTATAAATTAGATTTCTTAGGTTGTATGCTTTTCCTGTCAAAGTTCTAAATAGTTTCAAGGACCTTAGAATACTTTAACTTTGCTCACCCTTCCCTGACTTATATTGTACCATCACTATGTTTTTCTTTTATTTTTTTAAAATTTTGTTTTATTGCGTAAAACAGTGGTTCTCAACCTTCCTAATGCTACCACCCTTTAATACAGTTCCTCATGTTGTGGTGACCCCCAATTTCATTGTTACAAATTGAACATAATAAAAGCATAGTGATTAATCACAAAAACAATATGTAATTATATATGTGTTTTCCGATGGTCTTAGGCGACCCCTGTGAAAGGGTCGTTCGACCTCCAAAGGGGTCGCGACTACAGGTTGAGAACCCCAGGCTTAAAATATTAAATGGGCAAAGGACCTAAATACACTTTTCAAAAGAGGACATTCAGAAAGCCAAGATACATATGAAAACATGCACAAAGTCACTAATCATCTAAGAGATGCAAATCAAAACAACAATGAGGTACCCCTTGAACTTCCCCCGGCCTCCCCTACACCCAGTGTCTTGTGTCCATTGGTTATGCTTATATGCATGCATACAAGTCCTTCAGTTGATCTCTTACCCCCCCACCCCCAAACTCCCTGGCCTTCCCCCTGTAGTTTGATAGTCTGTTCGATGCTGCTCTGCCTCTGTATCTATTTTTGTTCAACAGTTTATAATGGTTTTTATTATCCATAAATGAGTGAGATCATGTGGTATTTTTCTTTCATTGACTGGCTTATTTCACTTAGTATAATGGTCTCCAGTTCCATCCATGCTGTTGCATATGGTAAGAGTTCCTTCTTTTTTACAGCAGCATAGTATTCCATTGTGTAGATGTACCACAGTTTTCTAATCCACTCATCTGCTGATGGGTACTTAGGCTGTTTCCAAATCTTAGCTATGGTGAATTGTGCTGCTATGAACATAGGGATGCATATATCCTTTCTGATTGGTGTTTCTGGTTTCTTGGTATATATTCCTAGAAGTGGGATCACTGGGTCAAATAGGAATTTCATTTTTAACTTTTTGAGGACACTCCATACTTTCTTCCATAGTGGCTGCACCAGTCTGTATTCCCACCAGCAGTGCACGAGTGTTCCTTTTTCTCCACATCCTCTCCATCACTTGTCGTTTGTTGATTTTTATGATGATAGCCATTCTGACAGGTGTGAGATGGTACCTCATTGTTGTTTTGATTTGCATCTCTCGGATGATTAGTGACTTTGAGCATGTTTTCATATGTCTCTTGGCTTTCTGAATGTCCTCTTTTGAAAGGTGTCTATTTAGATCCTTTGCCCATTTTTTGATTGGATTGTTTATCTTCCTTTTGTTAAGTTGTATGAGTTCCCTATAAATGTTGGAGATTAGGCCCTTATCAGATATAATGTTGGCAAATATGTTCTCCCATGTAGTGGGCTTTCTTGTTGTTTTGTTGATGGTTTCTTTTGCTGTGCAGAAACTTTTTATTTTGATGTAGTCCCATTTGTTCATTTTCTCTTTAGTTTCAACTGCCCTAGGAGCTGTATCAGTGAAGAAATTGCTTTGGCATATGTCTGAGATTTTGTTGCCTTTGAATTCTTCTAGAATTTTTATGGTTTCCTGTCGTACATTTAAGTCCTTTATCCATTTTGAGTTTATTTTTGTGTATGGTGTAAGTTGGTGGTCTAGTTTCATTTTCTTGCATATATCTGTCCAATTTTCCCAACACCACTTATTGAAGAGACTATCTTGGCTCCATTGAATGTTCTTTCCTCCTTTGTCAAATATTAATTGAGCATATTGGTTCGGGCCGATTTCTGGGTTCTCTATTCTATTCCATTGATCTATATGCCTGTTCTTGTGCCAGTACCAGGCAGTTTTGAGAACAGTGGCTTTGTAATACATCTTGATATCTGGTATTGAGATCCCACCTATTTTCTTCTTTCTCAGGATTGCTGCAGCTATTCGGGGTCTTTTTTTATTCCAGATGAATTTTTGGAGAGTTCGTTCTAGATCTGTGAAGTATGCCATTGGTATTTTAATGGGAAGTGCGTTGAATTTATAGATTGCTTTGGGTAGTATGGACATTTTAATGATGTTGATTCTACCAATCCAAGAACATGGTATGTTCTTCCATCTCTTTATGTCTTCCTCTATCTCTTTTTTCAACGTCCTGTAGTTTTCTGAGTAGAGGTCTTTTACCTCTTTAGTTAAGCTTATTCCTAGGTAGCTTAATTTTTTTGGTGCGATGGTAAATGGGATTGTTTTTATAATCTCTCTTTCTGAAAGTTCACTATTGGTGTATAGAAATGCCTCAGATTTCTTGGCATTAATTTTGTATCCTGCTACTTTGCCAAATTCATGTATTAAGTCTAGTAGCTTTTTGATGGAGTCTCTAGGGTTTTGTATGTATAATATCATGTCATCTGCAAATAAGGACAGTTTTACTTCCTCTTTTCCAATTTGGATGCCTTTTATTTCTTCTTCTTGCCTAATTGCAATGGCTAATACTTCCAGTACTATGTTGAACAGGAGTGGTGAGAGTGGGCATCCCTGTCTTGTTCCTGTTCTTAGGGGAAATGGTGTTAGTTTTTGTCCATTGAGTATGATGTTGGCTGTGGGCCTGTCATATATGGCTTTTATTAAGTTGAGGTATGATCCTTCTACTCCCACCTTGCTGAGAGTTTTTATCAAAAATGGGTGTTGGATTTTGTCAAATGCTTTTTCTGCATCAATTGATATGACCATGTGGTTTTTTTCTTTCAATTTGTTTATGTGATGTATCACGTTTATTGATTTGCGGATATTGTACCATCCTTGCATCCCTGGAATAAATCCTACTTGGTCATGGTGTATGATCTTTCTGATGTACTGCTGGATCCGATTTGCTAAGATTTTGTTGAGGATTTTGGCATCTATGTTCATGAGGGATATTGGCCTGTAATTCTCTTTCATTGTGTTGTCTTTACCTGGTTTTGGTATTAGGGTGATGCTGGCTTCATAGAATGAGCTTGGAAGTGTTCCTTCCTCCTGAATTTTTTGTAGTAGTCTGAGGAGGATAGGTTTTAGTTCTTCCTTGAAAGTTTGGTAAAACTCCCCTGAGAAGCCATCTGGTCCTGGGCTTTTGTTTGCTGGGAGCTTTTTGATGACTGCTTCAATTTCTTCCATAGTTATTGGCCTATTGAGATTTTTAGATGCTTCCTGATTGAGTTTTGGAATGTTGTACTTTCCTAGGAATTTGTCCATTTCCTCCAGGTTGTCTAGTTTGTTGGAGTAGAGCTGTCCATAGTATTGTTTAACAATCATTTGTATTTCTGTGGGGTCTGTTGTTATTTCGCCTCTATCGTTTCTGATTTGGTTTATTTGGGTCCTCTCTCTTTGCTTCTTGGTGAGCCTGGCTAGAGGTTTGTCAATCTTGTTTATCCTTTCAAAGAACCAGCTCTTGGTTTCATTGATTTTCTGTATTGTTTTTTTGGTCTCTATGTCATTTATTTCTGCTCTAATCTTTATTATCTCCTTCCTTCTGCTCACTCTGGGGTTTTCTTGTTGCTCTCTTTCTAATTCTTTGAGTTGAAGAGTTAGATGATTTACTACCATTTTTTCTTGTTTTTTGAGATAGGCCTGTAGAGCTATAAACTTCCCTCTCAGGACTGCTTTCATTGTGTCCCATAGGTTTTGGATTGTTGTGTTTTCATTGTCATTAGTGTCCAGGATGTTTTTAATTTCTTCTTTGATGTCATTGGTAACCCAATCAATATTTAATAACATGCTATTCAGCTTCCAAGTGTTTGAGTATTTTGGGTTGTTTTTATTGTAGTTTATTTCTAACATTATGCCATCGTGGTCTGAGAAGAAGCTTTTTATGATTTCAATCTTCTTGAATTTGTGGAGACTTTGCTTGTGACCCAATATGTGGTCTATTTTTGAATATGTCCCATGAGCACCTGAGAGGAATGTATATTCCATGGCTTTGGGGTGAAGTGTTCTGAAGATGTCAATTAAGTCCATCTGATCTAGTGAGTCATTTAGGATTGCTGTTTCTTTGCTGATTGTTTGTCTAGCGGGCTTATGCTTTGTAATACAGCTTGATATCTGGTATTGAGATCCCTCCTACTTTGTTCTTCTTTCTCAGGATTGCTGCAGCTATTCAGGGTCTTTTTTAATTTCAGATGAATTTTTGGATAGTTCATTCTAGGTCTTTGAAATATGCCGTTGGTATTTTAATGGGGAGTGCATTGAATTTTTAGAATGCTTTGGGTAGTATGGACATTTTGATGACGCTGATTCTACCAATCCATGAACATGGTATGTTCTTCCATCTATTTATGTCTTCCTCTATCTCTTTTTCAGCATCCTGTAGTCTTCTGAGTAGAGGTCTTTTACCTCCTTAGTTAAGTTTATTCCTAGGTAGCTTAATTTTTTTTGGTGCGATGGTAAATGGCATTGTTTTTTTTTAATCTCTCTTTCTGTAAGTTCACTGTTGGTGTATAAAAATGTCATCGATTTCTTGGCGTTAATTTTGTATCCTGCTACGTTGCCAAATACATTTGTTAATCCTAATAATTTTTAGATGGGGTTTTTTAGGGTTTTCCATGTACAGTATTATGTCATCTGCGAATAAGGACAATTTTACTTCTTCTTTTCCAATTTGGATAACTTTTATTTCTTCTTCTTGTCTGATCGCTATGGCTAGCACTTCCAGTACTATGTTGAACAGGAGTGGTAAAAGAGGGCATCCCTGTCTTGATCCTGTTCTTAAGGGAAATGGGTTTAGTTTTTGCCTATTAAGTATGATGTTGGCTGTAGGTTTTTCATATAAGGCTTTTATTATGATCCCTCTATCCCCACTTTGCTGAGCGTTTTTATCAGAAAAGGGTGTTGGACTTTGTCAAATGCCTTTTCTGCATCAATTGATATGATTATGTGATTTTTGTCTCTCAATTTGTTTACATGGTGTATCAGGTTAATGATTTGCGGATATTGTACCAGCCTTGGATGGCTTTGTAATACAGCTTGATATCTGGTATTGAGATCCCTCCTACTTTGTTCTTCTTTCTCAGGATTGCTGCAGCTATTCAGGGTCTTTTTTAATTTCAGATGAATTTTTGGATAGTTCATTCTAGGTCTTTGAAATATGCCGTTGGTATTTTAATGGGGAGTGCATTGAATTTTTAGAATGCTTTGGGTAGTATGGACATTTTGATGACGCTGATTCTACCAATCCATGAACATGGTATGTTCTTCCATCTATTTATGTCTTCCTCTATCTCTTTTTCAGCATCCTGTAGTCTTCTGAGTAGAGGTCTTTTACCTCCTTAGTTAAGTTTATTCCTAGGTAGCTTAATTTTTTTTGGTGCGATGGTAAATGGCATTGTTTTTTTTTAATCTCTCTTTCTGTAAGTTCACTGTTGGTGTATAAAAATGTCATCGATTTCTTGGCGTTAATTTTGTATCCTGCTACGTTGCCAAATACATTTGTTAATCCTAATAATTTTTAGATGGGGTTTTTTAGGGTTTTCCATGTACAGTATTATGTCATCTGCGAATAAGGACAATTTTACTTCTTCTTTTCCAATTTGGATAACTTTTATTTCTTCTTCTTGTCTGATCGCTATGGCTAGCACTTCCAGTACTATGTTGAACAGGAGTGGTAAAAGAGGGCATCCCTGTCTTGATCCTGTTCTTAAGGGAAATGGGTTTAGTTTTTGCCTATTAAGTATGATGTTGGCTGTAGGTTTTTCATATAAGGCTTTTATTATGATCCCTCTATCCCCACTTTGCTGAGCGTTTTTATCAGAAAAGGGTGTTGGACTTTGTCAAATGCCTTTTCTGCATCAATTGATATGATTATGTGATTTTTGTCTCTCAATTTGTTTACATGGTGTATCAGGTTAATGATTTGCGGATATTGTACCAGCCTTGGATGCCTGGAATAAATACCACTTGGTCTTGGTGTATGATCTTTCTAATGTTGCTGAATCTGGTTTGCTAGAATTTTGTTGAGGATTTTAGCATGTTCATCTGGGATATTGGCCTGTAATTCTCTTTTTTATGGTGTCTTTATCTGGTTTTGGAATTAGGGTAATGATGGCTTAATAGAAAGAGCTTGGAAGTGTGCTTTTCTCTTGAATTTTTTGGAATAGTCTGAGAAGGATTGGTTTTAGTTCTTCTTTGAATGTTCGGTAAAACTCCCCTGTGAAGCCATCTGTTCCAGGGCTTTTGATTGCTGGAAGCATTTTGATTACTGTTTCAATTTCCTCAGTAGTTATTGGCCTATTCATGTTTTTTATTCTTCCTGATTGTGTTTTCGAAGCTTTTATTTTTCTAAGAATGTGTCCATTTCGTCAAGGATGTCCAGTTTGTTGGAGTAGAGTTGTTCGTAATATTTTTTTACAATCTTTGTATATCCAGTGGGATCAGTTGTTACTTCACCTCTTTCATTTCTAATTTTGTTTATTTAGGTCCTCTCTCTTTGCTTCTTGGTAAGCTTGGCTAGAGGTTCATCAATCTTGTTTATCCTTTCAAAGAACCAGCTCTTGGTTTTCTTAATCTTTTGTAT
>NW_005357414.1:3131033-3160678 GCF_000412655.1 Myotis brandtii | reverse complement strand
TTTCTTCTTTTTACAGCAGTCCCTTTAGCATTTCTTGCATTGCTGGCTTGGTGGTAATAAACTCTCTTAGTCCTTTTTTGTCTGTGAAGTTCCTGATTCCACCTTCAATTTTGAATGATAACCTTGCTGGGTATAGTATTCTGGGATTCAGTCCCTTTCTTGCATCACTTTGTATATTTCATTCCATTCCCTTCTATCCTGGTGTGTTTCTGTTGAGAAATCCGTCAATTTTCTAATGGAAGATCCCTTGTATGTAACTTTCTGTCTCTCTCTGGCAGCTTTTAATCTTCATATTTTGTTATTGATGTTTGCCAGTTATAATGTGTCTTGGTGTTGGCCTTTTTGGGTTCATCTTGTTTGGGACTCTGTGTGCTTCTGGGATTTGCTTAGTTTTTTTCTTGCCAATATTGGGAAAGTTTTCTGTCATTATTTCTTCAAACAGGTTTTCTATTCCTTGCTTCTCTTCCTCTCCTTCTGGCACCCTTATTGTGCGAATGTTGGTTCGTTTTGTGTTGTCCCAAAGCTCCCTTAGGCTCTCCTGCTTTTCAACAAATTTTCTTTCTAGCTGCTGCTGTGTTTGTGTCTTTTTTCCTACCTTGTCTTCCAGTTCACTGATGCGGTCCTCAGCCTCTTCTAGTCTACTATTTAAGCCTTCCATTGTGTTCTTTATTGCAGCTATGTCGTTCTTCATTTCCTCTTGGTTCCTTTTCATGTTTTTGACATTCTCATTCAGCTCCTTATAATTCTCATTGAGTTGTGTGCATTTGTCATTGAGTTGCGTGTATTTGTCATCCAGCCATTTGAGCATTTTTATAACCATTACTCTGAATTCTTTCTCTGAGAAGTTATTTGCCTCAGTTTCATTCAACTCTGTCTCTGGTGATTCCTCTTTTTCTTTACCTTGGGGATTGCTTTTTGGCTCCCCCATGTTTTTCTCTAAAGTTTTATTTGTTTCTGTGTCCTAGATCTGACTGTTTTGCTACCCAGGTTCTTTTGAAGATGGTGGTGCTCGTGTGATCTCTCGGGTCTCCTGAGCTTGGTAATCTAGTGTAGCACCCTATTTGAGCTATTTGGATTTTCTTGATGTAGGCCTGCGAGTTGGAAAGGTGCAACTGCGGTGTCCAGATGTCAGCATCGGGGAGGGGAATGTCCCAATCTTTGCTGCCTTGCATTCTTTGTTGAAATTGCACGTGCCCAGCAGGGGCTCACAAAGGTACCCAGGAGCTGTCTGTTGGGGTGGTGGGGCTCAGGAGGCCTGCATACTGGAAAGGCATGACTGTGGTGTCCAGAGTGCTGTAGCTGTAGGGTGGGAAGACTCAGTTTTTGCTGCTGGGCCTGTGGTTGGATACACACCCTCCCAGTGGCAGCTCACAGGGGCACCTGTGGTGTTCTTGCCAGCGCGGCACCCTGGTGCACTCTGAAGGGGCCTGGTTGAAGCCAAGCGATCGAGGCGTCTGTGGGCAGGTATCCAGGATGAGGGTATTCAGAATTTCTACTGCTGGGGCAGTGCACCCTTGTTTGGATAAGAACACGCCTGTGGTTCAGTGGGCTCAGGAGGCCTGAGCACTGGAATAGCATGACTGTAGTGTCTAGAGTTCTGCAGCTGTGGAGTGGGAAGACTCAGTTTTTGCTGCTGTGCCTGTGGATGGATACATATGCTCCCAGTGGCAGCTCACAGGGGTACCCGTGGTGCATTTGCAGTGTGGAGCTCTGAGGTACTCTGAGGGGCCCTGACGCTGAAGTTGTGCGACAGTGTCTGTGGGCAGTTATTCAGGAGGAGTCAATCCAGAATTTCTGCTGCGGGACAGTGCACTCCCATTTGCACAATATCACACCCAGGAAGGCTCACAGTGGCTCCCAAGATCTGCCTGTTGGGTGGTGGGCTCCTGATGCCTGTCTACTGGAAACGCACTTCTGTGGTGGCACGTTTGCGGCACAGAGCTCTGACGCACCCTGAGGTGCCCTGGGGCTGAAGTTGTGTGACAGTGTCTATTGGCAGTTATTCAGGAGAGTGAATTCAGAATTTCTGCTGTGGGGCAGTGCATCTCTGTTTGCACAATATCACACACATTGAGGCTCACAGTGGCTCCCAAGATCTGCCTGTGGGGTGGTGGGCTCCGGATTCCTGCCTGCTGAAAACTGTGTTTTTCTTTTAATTCTATATTTTTGAACACTGCAATTATTTTATAAGTGTGTTTTATAGTTAACATTTATTTATATTCACCCACAAATTTGCAACTATTTTCCTTTTCATTCTTTTTGATGTTTTAGACCTTCCATTTCATTTCATGTAAAGTACAAGATATTCAAAAGCTTTGAATTTTCTGAGACCCCTTTTGGGAAAGACTTTCTTGTTTTCTTGATGTTTTTAAAGATCTTGTCTTTGGTTTTATGATCTGAGGTTACACTATTTTGCGTCTGGGGATTTTAGTTTTTTTTTTTTTTATTTGATCTGTTGGACATTTTGAATCATAGATATCTTTATTTCTTGAAGACTCTCTGCCATTATCTCTAACTCTTGTCTTCCCCCCTTTCTCTCTCTCACCTCTTTTTTTTCTAAATCTAATTACCTGTATGCTATAGTTCCTCACACTTTCTTCCATATCTCTTAACTCTTATTTCAGATTTTTCAAACATTTTGTCTATATGCTACATTGTAGATGTTATAGATGTGTTCTTTACTTTTGCCACGTGTTTTAACTCTAATAAGTTTCTCTTTTGCTGTATCTAGTCTACTGTCATGCCCATCTATTGAGTTTTAAATTTCAAAGTTTTTACTTCTAAAATTTATATTTTATTTCAATTCAGCTATGTTACTTTTTTATTATTTCTGGTCTCTTTATTATTTTCAAGTTCTTAAAATTATCTTTAATAATCCTATGTAATAAAAGTCTAACATGCAAATCGATTGAATGACCGGTCAGTGTGGGGTGGGGCTGGTGAGTGGACGGTGCCAGGACAGCCAAGGCAGGTGCCAGAAGGCAATTGGGTGGAGGGGCGACTGGGGGTCAGGGCCGGAGCTGCACCCTGGTGGTCAGTGTGCTCCCTTAGGGAGAGTGCTGCTCAGCCACAAGCCAGGTTGAGGGTTCCCGGAATGCGTGAAGGCCCAGTCTGGGTGAGGGACCCACCCCCAAGTGCACGAATTTTCATGCACTGGGCCTCTAGTCTTAAAATAGTTATTATACATTATATGTCTACTAATTCTAAATATCTTAAATCTTTGCTTAGTAGTTTCTGCTGTCAGTTCTTCCTCCTGGTTTCTGATTATGGTATGTTACTTCCTTGTATACTTAATGAATTTTGAGTGGGATATCTTATTTTACTTTCAAATAGGATTTAAAAAATTTCTTTGATAATTACTATGAAGGTATGTTCTTCTACATAGGACTTTTATGTATTTCAGCCCAGCCTATAGAATGCCAAAGCAGTCTTAGTCCACTCTAAATTTTCAGTTTGAGGTTAGTGGTCTACCCAGCTAAATGATAATTTGGATTACAAGTCACTATGAGGTCCAGAATTTGATTATAGTTTCTTAAGGATTTCTCACTTCCCCTCATCCTTCTCTGATGAAAGCCAAGATATATTTTTTTCTTAAAATTCTCTAGGGATAAGATTGTGGGTACTTTTATATATGGTACACCCTTACATTGAAGAAATTATGGAACAAGTATCTCAAATTCTCCAAGTTTGCTAAATGGCCTCAGTGCAAAAATAGTTTCATTAGTCAGTTTATTGGGCTTTTCCTCTCCAATATTTTGGCGTGTTAAATCCTATATTGAAGAGAACTGAGATGGAGGTGTAGATAAACACAGGTACTTGCCACTTCCCACAACCACATCAAAATTATAACTAAAATAAAGAACAACCATCATTCAGAACTGCCTGAAATCTGGCTGAATGGAAGTCCTACAACTAGAGAAGTAAAGAAGAAAGTACATCAAGACTGGTAGGAGGGGCGGAGGCACAGAAGAGACTGGTCCTAAACCCATGCGTGGCATTTTTTAATGGGGAGGGATATCTCCAAGGCCTCCTGTGAGAAGCAGGGGGTCCCAGCCCCACATCAGACCCCCCAACCCAGGGTTCCAGAGCTGAGAAGAGAAGTTCCTATAACTTTGGGCTGTAATAACCATCAGGGATTGTGGCTGAGTGATGTGGAGGCTGCTGGAGTCCAAGGTGTTCCTGTTAAAGGGCCTGTGCATAAACTTACACAGTCCCACTTCCTCTGAGCTTCAGTGCCCAGTGGAAGCTTTGGGGTAATTCAGGGACAACAGGGAGGAACTGGACTGTCTGGCATTGGGGCAAGAACTCTGGGGAAGCTTTCTTCCAGACAAGGGTGCTCACAGTGGTCATTGTTCCTGTGCTGGGACCTCCCCCATCACAGAACTGACTGGCAGCCACATCTGAGTTTCCATCAGGATGGCCCACACTGTTTGCTCTGGTGATTCCCTGAGACTCCATCCCATCCAATTTTCAGCCAAACCCAAGCTGTTTGCAGCTGCTTTTCCATATGAATGGCCTATCCTGGCTCAGGCTTCATAGTTTGCTAAAATCTCTTAAACAATTAGCAACTGAAGTCAGCATGCCCAAATCCTATCAATAAAAAGACCAAGACTCGCCCCTAGCACCATCCTTTCTTGCTTCACAGCTAGTCCTCGCCTGAGAATTTCCTAACCCAAGTAGCAGCCATCTGCAGATATCTCTGTAGCTCCTGTTAGGTGGCCCCAGGTAGTGGCTGATTTTGCCACTACATTGCCTTACATTGCCGGGAGGCCCCAGAGCCAGTGCACCCAGTGGACAGCTTTAGACCCTACCAGATTACAACTCTACATATCCATGAGCGAGATACTCAATGGGAAGACTCAGCACCAAAGGCTCACTGAAGCAAGTCTTGCTCCATAGGGGTGTCTCCTTTACAGCAGCTCTTCCATTATAGATGCTGCCGATCCTCACAGCCAATTGGCCTGGAGGTCAGTTCCCCCCAGTGATACCAACAGCAATCAGGGCTCAACTACAACAAGACTGTGCACACAGCCCATAAAAGGGAGCACCTAGAGTGCCCAGCTCAGGTGACTGGGTAAGCTGAGCCACTGGGCCCTCCTGGATACCTACTACACAAGGCCACTCTACCAATTCCAGGAGATGTAGCAGCTCTACCTAATACATAGAAACAAACATGAGGAAGCTGCCAAAATGTGGAGAGAGAAAGAAACATGTTACAAATGAAAACAAACAAGCTACTGGATACAGAGTTCAAAACAATGGTTATAAGGTTACTCAAGGATCTAAATGAGAGCTTAAAGGACTTAATGAGAGCTTCAGGGGACTTAGATGTTCAAGGATCTTAGTGAGAATATCAAAGACCTGAAAAAGGACCAGTCATAAATTAAGCACACATTAAGTGAAATAAAGAATAATTTACAGGGATTCAACAGTAGATCGGAGGATTCTGAGAATGAAATCAACAATTTGTAATATGAGAAGCAAAAAATACCCAATCAGAGAGTAAAAAGTAAAAACAATCCAACAACATGAAAATAGTGTAAGGAACCTCCAGGACAACTTCAAGCATACTAACATTTGCATTATGGGGGTGCCAGAAGGAGAAGAGAGAGAGGAATATATTGAAAACCTATTTGAAGAAATAATGACAGAAAACTTCCCCTACCTGATGAACAAAATAGATTTACAAGTCCAGGAAGCACAAAGAATCCCAAACAAAAGAAACCCAAAGAGACCCACACCAAGACACATCATAATTAAAATGTCAAGGTTAAAGACAAAGAAAGAATCTGAAAAGCAGCAAGAAAAAAGCAGTTAGTTACCTGCAAGGGCGTCCCCATACAGCTGTCAGCTAATTTCTCAACAGAAACTTTGCAGAAAAACTATCATTTATCATTACTCTACCCAGCAAAGTTATTATGTAGAATTGAAGGTTATATAAACAGCGTCAAAGACAAGAAAAAGCTAAAGGAGTTCATCACCACCAAACCAGTATTGCATGAAATGTTGAAGGGTATTCTTTAAGAAGAGGAAGAAGAAGAAGAGGAAAGACAAATTCAAAAGTTCAGAATGGTTATCATCAACAAATCAACAAATGACAAGTGCTGGCAAGGATGTGGAGAAAAAGGAACCCTCGTGCACTGCTGGTGGGAATGTAGATTGGTGCAGCCACTGTCGAAGACAGTATGGAGTTTCCTAAAAAAAACCCAACAAAACAAAACAAACAAACAAACAAAAAAAACCCACAACAACTAAAAATGGGACTCCCATTTGACCCAATGATCCCACTTCTAGGAATATATCCCAAGAAACTAGAAACACCAATCAGAAAGGATATGCACCCCTGTGTTCATAGCAGCACAATTTACAATAGCTAAGATTTGGAAACAGCCTAAGTGCCCATCAGCAGATGAGTGGATTAAAGACCTGTGGTATATTTATATATTGGAATACTACAATGCTGTAAAAAAGAAGGAATTCTTACCATTTGCAGGAGAATGGATGCAACTGGAGAGCATTACAATAAGTGAAATAAGCCAGAAAGAGAAAGATAAATATCACATGATCTCACTCATTTATGGAATATAATGAAAAACATAAACTGATGAACTAAAACAGATTTATAGACAGAGAGGCATTGATCAGACCATCAAACCTCAGAGGAAAGGGAGGGGAGGGTGGGGGTAAGGGGGAGAGATCAACCGAAGAACTTGTATGCATGCATATAAGCCTAACCAATGGACACAGACACCAGGGGGGTGAGGGCATTATTGGGAGGGGGTGGCAATGGATAAGGACACATATGTAATACATTAATCAATAAAGGGAAAAAAGGGGGATCCAGAAAACAAAGAAAAATTCAAAAGTATGAAAAATAAAATGGCAATATATACATATCTATCAACAATTGAATCTAAAAATCAAAATATGAGAACAAGGAGTTTAATGAACAAAATAAACTGATAAATAAAATAGAATCAGAGGCATGGAAACATGGAATAGACTGACGAATCTCAGAAGAAAGGGGTGGCAGGAAGAGATTAACCAAAGATCTTATATGCATTTATGCATTACCTATGGACACAGATAACAGGGTGGTGAAGGCCTGTGGCAGGGTGGGAACCAGGTGGAGAGGGGCAATGGGGAATATATGTAATACACTCAACAATAAAGATTTTTTTAAATTAAAAAATCCTATATTGCTCCTTTTTGATGCTTTTAAGATAGTTTTACATTTCCAAGCACCTTTAGTTAGTGTTTTGTTTTTGTTTTTTTTTTGTTTTTGTTTTTTTTTTGTTTTTGTTTTTTTTTAGCAGGCATACGGGTTTGGATACCTAACAACTTACTTTATTGAGGTATTTCTTAGTGCTCCATGACATCAATTGGGAGTATATATCTTGTAACACCGGAATCAGAATCATTCAGAGATGTTTATTAAAATTTTAGAATCGGTTAGCCAACCTCACCCTTACTGAAACAGAACCTTTAGGATGGTATCCTAGTTTCTGAATTTTTGGGAGGTTTTTTTTTAAGTATTCCTAATGTGTACAGAAGTTTGATTTTATTTGTACTTTAAAGTCTTATACTTGGTATTTTTTATTGTAAGCGTCTGAAATCTGAATGTATTGTTTTGTATACTTGGTCTAGCACCATATGTTGAACAATCCATTATGTTCATATCTATTTGATACACTAACTTTATTATATTTCAGGAGTGTGTGTGTGTGTGTGTGTGTGTGTGTGTGTGTGTGTGTGTGTGTGTGTGTATCTGTTGCTGATCTTTCTATTTTGGTCTATTGAGCTGCCTACTCTTTGAGCAATACCATACTATTTTAATTAGTATTGATTTAACATGTGTTTTACTATGTGATTAAAATATCTTCCTTAGTTTTTATTTTATGATTTTCTACCACACTTAAATATTTAAACATTACTATAATTGCATCATTTTCTTGCTTTAACCGTCTTCGGTAACTTTGTAGAATTAAATAAGTGTTTCTACATTTTTTGAAAAAGTTCTTTAATTAGCTGTATCTTCTAGTATACTTTTCCACACTGACTTAAGAAATACTTTAGATTGGGGTACTTAATGTTTGTTTTACCTGACTCATTGCCCACAAAATGTTTGTTTTAATCTTAGTGCTAAGCATGCCCATATTTCCTCTCGATGTCTTTCTGTCCATCCTTCAGAATTGAAGTCGAGTTATTTACCTTCTCTACAGAGATCTCATGAATACTCCCAGACTCAAGGAAACCCTCTTAACTTTTATAGCAAGTATTTACTATACCACTTATTTTTATTCCTACTGAATCACAGACTGTAAAAGCTGAAAGCTACCTAAAAAGATCATTCTGTCTATCTCTGTCTTCTTACCAAAGTGAAAACTGAGCCTGAGTATATGGGAATGATCATAGTCTCCTAATGACTCAATTGCTGAGGTAAACTTAGGATGTATTCCTTGTATTTTAGAGTTCTTTCTATTACCATTGTTTGCTTTATCATTATTCTATTGTATTTTATTTTTATTTGTTTGGACCTAGATTTCTTCTTTAACTAGATTGGAAGTTCCTTAAAGGCAGGACTCATGTCTACACATTTTTTTTACAACTCATAGCCCTAATATTAAGTCTTTATTTATTAGGCACCTAATTGATATTAATAGATATTGGTAAAAAGCTAACCAGATGTCAAATTGGGGCTATTTCCTCATGGGCATCACTACTATAATTGCATGGAAAGCGACATCTAGTGGTTGGTGTGTGTGTTACAATTGCCTTTTTTTTTTTTTTTTTTACACAGTAATGATTACTTTATTTAAAACATTTTTAATTTTCAATTACAGGTTACATTCAGTATTATTTTTATTAGTTTCTGATGTACATATTAATGGTTAGACAATAATATATTTTATAAAGTATTATCCTTGATATTTCCAGTATCCACCTGGCACTATACATAGTTATTACAATATTATTAACTATATATTCCCTATGATGTACTTTACATCCCCATGAGTATTTTGTAACTACCAATTTTTATTTCTTAACCTTTTCACCTTTTCACCAAGTCCTCCAAACTCTGAATACTAGAGTTTTCATAACCTAGATTGAATAAATAGAATATAAATTAAATTTTTAAGTTGAATTCAATAAAATTGTAATTACCAAATGTTTTAAGTAGTGGCAGTTATTGTGAATCAGTATGTCCTAAAATTTATAAGTTTGGACTTTGAAATCTAGAATTCATGTCTACACAAAGTAATATTATATATTTTAAATTCACTCTGTTCCTGAAACACTCTAATGTAACTTTTGTGTATGGAATTATCCTTCCCATTAGAGAGCAATGATATACTAGTACTACTGTCTTTGTATTGCTACCAGCACCTAAGATAACAGAGTGATAGTCACATAACAGGTGGATCAAATAAGTATGTGTTGAATTAGTTATATATGTTGGAAGGACCTGTGTTTTATTCATCTTTATTGCCTAACAAGTTTTCTGGACTCTAATAATACTCAATTCATGTTTGATGAGTAAGTCTAAATAAGTCTATTTTAACCTGTAATGTAGTTGATGTATAATACTAAAACATGAGTTCAAAACCTCATCATCTATGTATAATAAGTAATGGATGCATAACAGACTTAATATTGTAAATGTGGCAAACAGGGCGTAGCTCACTTGGTTAGAGCGACATCCTGATATGCCAAGGTTGTGGGTTCAATCTCCAGTCAGGGAACATACAAGACACAATCAATGAATGCATAAATAAGTGGAACAACAAATTTCTCCTCTCTCTCTCTCTCTCTCTCCATTCCCCTTCCTCTCCCTGTCTCAAAAAGATATACAGAACAACAAAAAACACAAGAAATGTCACAAACATATTTTTAATATATTTTTATTGATTTTAGAGAGGAAGGGAAAGGGAGATAGAGATAGAAACATCAATGATGGGAGAGAATCATTGATCGGCTGTTTCCTGCAAGCCCCCTGCTGGGGACTGATCCCGCAGCCGGGACATGTACCAGGACCAGGAATTGAACTGTGACCTCCTGGTTCACAGGTTAATGCTCAACTATTGAGACATGCTGGCCAGGCACAAACATATTTTTCTGGAACAGCCTCATGGAATGTAAGTGAAAAATTCCCCCAACATCAGGCCATTGTTGTTTGTTCTTATACTGGTAATTAGTAAAAGGAATTTCAGCATGTTAGGGGTTGTAACTAAAAGAATGATTTCAGTACTTCAATAAGCATTGGGGAAGATAATCTGGTCATGACTGGAGTAAAGGAAGCATGGAATGTTGGGAAGGACCCTAAGTTACTTTTTATTTTTTTTTTATTTATTTATTTTTTTTTATTGCTTAAAGCATTACAAAGGGTATTACATATGTGTCCTTTTTTTCCCCGCCCTTGACAATACCCCGGCTTCCCCTACCCCCCAGTGTCTTATGTCCATTGGTTATGCTCATATGCATGCATACAAGTCCTTCGGTTGATCTCTTACCCCCCTCCCTCCTGCCCCCCAACCCTCCCCAGCCTTCCCGCTGCAGTTTGACAATCTGTGTGAGGCAGCTCTGCCTCTGTATCTATTATTGTTCAAAAGATTATAATGGTCTCTATTATCCATGAATGAGTGAGATCATGTGGTATTTTTCCTTCATTGACTGGCTTATTTCACTTAGCATAATGCTCTCCAGCTCCATCCATGCCGTTGCAAATTGTAAGAGTTCCTTCTTTTTTACAGCAGCATAGTATTCCATCGTGTAGATGTACCACAGTTT
Organism: Myotis brandtii; assembly: GCF_000412655.1. Taxonomy (NCBI): domain Eukaryota; kingdom Metazoa; phylum Chordata; class Mammalia; order Chiroptera; family Vespertilionidae; genus Myotis; species Myotis brandtii. The sequence goes on along the minus strand of NW_005357414.1, from coordinate 3,149,890 downwards.
TCTAATCCATTCATCTACTGATGGGCACTTAGGCTGTTTCCAAATCTTAGCTATGGTGAATTGTGCTGCTATGAACATAGGGGTGCATATATCCTTTCTGATTGGTGTTTCTGGTTTCTTGGGATATATTCCTAGAAGTGGGATCACAGGGTCAAATGGGAGTTCCATGTTTTGTTTTTTGAGGAAACTCCATACTGTCTTCCATAGTGGCTGCACCAGTCTGCATTCCCACCAGCAGTGCACAAGTGTTCCTTTTTCTCCACATCCTCTCCAGCACTTGTCGTTTGTTGATTTGTTGATGATAGCCAGTCTGACAGGTGTGAGATGGTACCTCATTGTTGTTTTGATTTGCATCTCTCGGATGATTAGTGACTTTGAGCATGTTTTCATATGTCTCTTGGCTTTCTGAATGTCCTCTTTTGAAAGGTGTCTATTTAGATCCTTTGCCCATTTTTTGATTGGATTGTTTATCTTCTTTTTGTTAAGTTGTATGAGTTCCCTATAAATTTTGGAGATTAGGCCCTTATCAGATATGACGTTGGCAAATATGTTTTCCCACGCAGTGGGTTTTCTTGTTGTTTTGTTGATGGTTTCTTTTGCTGTGCAGAAGCTTTTTATTTTGATGTAGTCCCATTTGTTCATTTTCTCTTTAGTTTCAACTGCCCTAGGAGCTGTATCAGTGAAGAAATTGCTTCGGCATATGTCTGAGATTTTGTTGCCTTTGGATTCTTCTAGAATTTTTATGGTTTCCTGTCGTACATTTAAGTCCTTTATCCATTTTGAGTTTATTCTTGTGTATGGTGTAAGTTGGTGGTCTAGTTTCATTTTCTTGCATATATCTGTCCAATTTTCCCAACACCACTTATTGAAGAGACTATCTTGGCTCCATTGTATGTTCTTGCCTCCTTTGTCAAATATTAATTGAGCATATTGGTTCGGGCCGATTTCTGGGTTCTCTATTCTATTCCATTAATCTATATGCCTGTTCTTGTGCCAGTACCAGGCAGTTTTGAGAACAGTGGCTTTGTAATACATCTTGATATCTGGTATTGAGATCCCACCTATTTTCTTCTTTCTCAGGATTGCTGCAGCTATTCGGGGTCTTTTTTTATTCCAGATGAATTTTTGGAGAGTTCGTTCTAGATCTGTGAAGTATGCCGTTGGTATTTTAATGGGAAGTGCGTTGAATTTATAGATTGCTTTGGGTAGTATGGACATTTTAATGATGTTGATTCTACCAATCCAAGAACATGGTATGTTCTTCCATCTCTTTATGTCTTCCTCTATCTCTTTTTTCAACGTCCTGTAGTTTTCTGAGTAGAGGTCTTTTACCTCTTTAGTTAAGCTTATTCCTAGGTAGCTTAATTTTTTTGGTGCGATGGTAAATGGGATTGTTTTTATAATCTCTCTTTCTGAAAGTTCACTATTGGTGTATAGAAATGCCTCAGATTTCTTGGCATTAATTTTGTATCCTGCTACTTTGCCAAATTCATGTATTAAGTCTAGTAGTTTTTTGATGGAGTCTCTAGGGTTTTGTATGTATAATATCATGTCGTCTGCAAATAAGGACAGTTTTACTTCCTCTTTTCCAATTTGGATGCCTTTTATTTCTTCTTCTTGCCTAATTGCAATGGCTAATACTTCCAGTACTATGTTGAACAGGAGTGGTGAGAGTGGGCATCCCTGTCTTGTTCCTGTTCTTAGGGGAAATGGTGTTAGTTTTTGTCCATTGAGTATGATGTTGGCTGTGGGCCTGTCATATATGGCTTTTATTAAGTTGAGGTATGATCCTTCTACTCCCACCTTGCTGAGAGTTTTTATCAAAAATGGGTGTTGGATTTTGTCAAATGCTTTTTCTGCATCAATTGATATGACCATGTGGTTTTTTTCTTTCAATTTGTTTATGTGATGTATCACGTTTATTGATTTGCGGATATTGTACCATCCTTGCATCCCTGGAATAAATCCTACTTGGTCATGGTGTATGATCTTTCTGATGTACTGCTGGATCCGATTTGCTAAGATTTTGTTGAGGATTTTGGCATCTATGTTCATGAGGGATATTGGCCTGTAATTCTCTTTCATTGTGTTGTCTTTACCTGGTTTTGGTATTAGGGTGATGCTGGCTTCATAGAATGAGCTTGGAAGTGTTCCTTCCTCCTGAATTTTTTGTAGTAGTCTGAGGAGGATAGGTTTTAGTTCTTCCTTGAAAGTTTGGTAAAACTCCCCTGAGAAGCCATCTGGTCCTGGGCTTTTGTTTGCTGGGAGCTTTTTGATGACTGCTTCAATTTCTTCCATAGTTATTGGCCTATTGAGGTTTTTAGATTCTTCCTGATTGAGTTTTGGAATGTTGTACTTTCCTAGGAATTTGTCCATTTCCTCCAGGTTGTCTAGTTTGTTGGAGTAGAGCTGTCCATAGTATTGTTTAACAATCATTTGTATTTCTGTGGGGTCTGTTGTTATTTCGCCTCTATCGTTTCTGATTTGGTTTATTTGGGTCCTCTCTCTTTGCTTCTTGGTGAGCCTGGCTAGAGGTTTGTCAATCTTGTTTATCCTTTCAAAGAACCAGCTCTTGGTTTCATTGATTTTCTGTATTGTTTTTTTGGTCTCTATGTCATTTATTTCTGCTCTAATCTTTATTATCTCCTTCCTTCTGCTCACTCTGGGCTTTTCTTGTTGCTCTCTTTCTAATTCTTTGAGTTGAAGAGTTAGATGATTTACTACCATTTTTTCTTGTTTGTTGAGGTAGGCCTGTAGAGCTATAAACTTCCCTCTCAGGACTGCTTTCATTGTGTCCCAAAGGTTTTGGATTGTTGTGTTTTCATTGTCATTAGTTTCCAGGATGTTTTTAATTTCTTCTTTGATCTCATTGGTAACCCAATCAATATTTAATAACATGCTATTCAGCTTCCAAGTGTTTGAGTATTTTGGGTTGTTTTTATTGTAGTTTATTTCTAACATTATGCCATCGTGGTCTGAGAAGAAGCTTTTTATGATTTCAATCTTCTTGAATTTGTGGAGACTTTGCTTGTGACCCAATATGTGGTCTATTTTTGAATATGTCCCATGAGCACCTGAGAGGAATGTATATTCCATGGCTTTGGGGTGAAGTGTTCTGAAGATGTCAATTAAGTCCATCTGATCTAGTGAGTCATTTAGGATTGCTGTTTCTTTGCTGATTGTTTGTCTAGCGGGCTTATCCAGTGGTGTCAGTGGTGTATTAAAGTCCCCTACTATGATTGTATTGTTGTCGATCTCTCCTTTGATATCTTCCAGGAGTTTTTTTATGAATTTGGGTGCTCCTGCATTGGGTGCATATATGTTTACCAGGGTTATATCTTCTTGTTGTATTGATCCCTTTAGTATTATGAAGTGGCCTTCCTTATCTCTGGTTATGGCCTTCACTTTGAGATGTATTTTGTCCGATATAAGTATTGCTACCCCAGCTTTCTTTTCCTTTCCATTTGCGTGAAAGATATTTTTCCATCCCTTCACTTTCAGTCTGTGTGAGTCCCTTCTAATGAGGTGGGTCTCTTGTAGACAGCAGATGTATGGGTCATGTTTTTTTATCCATTCAGCCACTCGATGTCTTTTGGTTGGAGCATTTAGTCCGTTTACATTTAAAGTTATTATTGAAAGGTACTTGTTTGTAGCCATTTCTTTTTTTGTGTGTGTGGCTGTTTTCTTTCTGAGCTTGTTATTTCTTCTTTTTACACCAGTCCCTTTAGCATTTCTTGCATGGCTGGCTTGGTGGTGATAAACTCCCTTAGCCTTTTTTTGTCTGTGAAGCTTCTTATTTCCCCTTCAATTTTGAATGAAAGCCTTGCTGGATAGAGTATTCTTGGATTCAGTCCTTTGCTTTGCATCACTTTGTAGATTTCTGTCCATTCTTTTCTGGCCTGATGTGTTTCTGTTGAGAAATCATTTGATAATCTAATGGGAGATCCCTTGTATGTAACTTTCCGTCTCTCTCTTGCAGCCTGTAAGATTCTCTCTTTGTCCTGAACATTTGCCATGGTAATTATGATGTGTCTTGGTGTGGGTCTTTTCGGATTCACCTTGTTTGGGACTCTCTGGGCTTGTGTGACTTTTTTCTTCCCCACCTCAGGGAAGTTTTCTGATATTATTTCTTCGAATAGGTTTTCTAATCCATGTTCATCTTTCTGTTGTTCTGGCACCCCTATTATTCGTATGTTGTTTCGTTTCATGTTGTCCCAAAGCTCCCTTAGGCTCTCCTCCTGTCTTTTAATTTTTTTCTCCATTTGCAGTATAGTTTGGGTGTGTTTTGCTTCCTTGTCTTCTAATTCACTAATTCGGTCCTCCGCTTCTCCTAGTCTACTGTTGATACTTTCAATGGAGTTTTTTATGGCAGCTATATCACTCTTCATTTCTTCTTGGGCCTTACTTAAGTTGTTGATTTTTTCATCTGTTTCTTCTAGCTTCTTGCATATGGTATTGATTTTTTCCTCCGACCGGTGCATGTACTCTAGGACCCTTATTCTGAATTCTTTTTCCGTCATGTTGCATGCCTCTGTCTCACTTAGCTGCTTTTCTGGCGAGTCCTCCTTCTCTTTCCTTTGGGGGTTTCTTTGTCTACCCATGTTTGATCTCACTGACATATCTAGTTGTTGAGTCGTTCAGTGGCTGCTCCCTGGGTGGCAGTGGCTCCTCGGGCTGTGGTTGCTCCTTGGGCGGTTGTGGTAGCAGTGGCTCCTCCGTTGATAGCAGGGCCTCTGGTGGGTGCTGTTCACAGCTGTGGTGGCTCTTCTGGCTGGTGGAGGGAGGCTTCACACACAGTAACTGTTCCCCAGACAGAGCGTGTGGAGATCAGGAGGCCGCTGTTGCTTGAATCTGCTGCGTTGATTTAAAGGCACAAAATACAACACAACAAGGCACAACGTACCAGGCACTGAACACGAATGTATTTACGATATCAATAACCCCAAATAAAGGTGGCCACCCGAGCTAAGAGAGTTAGGAGATAAGGAAGAAAGAAGAGAAAAAGGTAGAAGAGAAAAAAGAAAGAAAGAAAAAAGAAAAAAAAAGGAGTGCAAAAATAAAATTGGAAAAAGGAAAAAGAAAAAATTTGCAGTAGTGATGGTCTTTCGGTTCTTCTACTCTTCAGCCTGGTTCGCCTTAGTCCTGCCAGACATCTAGGAGAGTGTTGAATTTCCCTGCGTTACACTGTTCCTCTGTGTTGTAAATCACAGTCCTGATTTTAAAGCAGGCCGTATTTGTGATCCAGTCTGCCTTAATTTGTATTCACCTAAGAGTCAGTTTGTGGCTCAGCCTCTGGGTGGCAGTGTTTTTGGGTTGGCCTCTGAGTCTATACAGCTTCTCTATCCTTTTTTAATTGTTACCCTGCTCTGTGTTGTTGGTGGGACTGAAAGTCCCTCTATAGGCCAGACCCTGGTAACTCCCAGGGACTAATTAGCTTATTTTAATCCTTTATCTCATACAGGGTGGAATCTGGGTGTGGCTGTGCTCCTTGCCTGGGGGGCTGGGGGGAGGAATTCCACCCTCTGGAGAGAATGGCTGCCCCAGTCCTGGGCCCAGGGGTGTCTCAGCACTGGATTCGCTGCCACCTCCCCCGGCTCCCCCTCTCTCCTCAGCCTCTCCCCAGATTCCACTCGTCCGCACCTTCGCCCTCTCTTCAGCACAGGTGAGTGTCTGTATCCGAACTGTCCTATGAGCAGGGTTCAGTGAAAACAAGTAAACAAACGCCGGCTGGCCGCGGAAACGCTCCCTCTTACCGGTCTGGGAAACGCTCCTCTCTTACCAGCACTGCATGATCTGGGAAACGCTCCCTCTTACCGGTCTGGGAAACGCTCCTCTCTTACCAGCACTGCATGATCTGGGAAACGCTCCCTCTTACCGGTCTGGGAAACGCTCCTCTCTTACCAGCACTGCATGATCTGGGAAACGCTCCCTCTTACCGGTCTGGGAAACGCTCCTCTCTTACCAGCACTGCATGATCTGGGAAACGTTCCTCTCTTATGGGCACTGCATGGTCTGGTCAGTTCCTCAGGATGCCACCTTTAGTCACAGTTTTCCGCAGTCACAAAATCCAAATCTCAAATCTCCCGGCGCCAGCAAACCCAAGGAATTCCTTTCCCCGGTCAGGGGCTGTGTCTGTCCCAAGAGACGCGGCTGCCTGCCATGCGGTCTCCCTCCGACCCTCTGGGCTCAGGTCTGGCAAAAACCTAAGTTACTTTTTAAGTTATAGGCTTCCAAGGCTGAGCATTGATAAACATTATTTGGTGTATACATTACATAAAAGTTTCTCTTATTCGATGAGAAGCATGCTATCTTACTGTACATAAATACTGAGGTATCTGCCTATGTTAAACTAATTACTATTTATTTTTCTAAGCCATTAAGCTTCATGCCAGAGTAAAGTATAGTTCTGGAAGGCAGAAGTCATCTATCTTCTTGTTTAATAGATCTTTATTTTAAAAGAAGACATTTTTCTGGCTTCAGGAACTCAATTATTAATATAAGTGAATTAAATTGTTAGTAGTAGCTATTATAATCAGTTAGGCTGTGGGAATAGCATTTTCAGTAAATCTTGAAGCTGATAATACTGTGCTACTAGAGATGAGAGAGTGGGGGAAAAGAAAAAAATGTGGTTAAAGATAGTATTATGTATTTTATGCCCCATGATTGCTCAAGAATGCAGAGAAAAAACAACTTCTTGGCTAGTTGCCAAGGTTACTGCTAATATGGATTAATAGGTAATTTCTTACAAGAGATGATAGGAGGAAAAAAGAGTTCCTAGGAGCTTGTACAGTGGCAAATCATATTACAGAGAAGTTTTATGAATTTCTTTTTCATTTTTTAAAATATATATTTTTGCTTTAAAATTATAAAAAAAAATTGTTATATTACATGTGTTGGCAAGGATATGGACAAAAGGGAACCCTTGTGCACTGTTGGTGTGACTACAAATTGGTGCAGCCACTATGGAAAGTAGTATGGAGATCTCTTGAAAAACTAAAAATATATACCATATGACCTAGCAATTCTACTCCTGGATATTTATCTGAAGAAAAGGAAAACCTTAATCTGTAAAGATATATGTACCCCTATGTTTATTGCAGCATTATTTACAATATCCAAGATACGGAAGCAACTGAGGTGTCCATCGATAAATGAGTGGATGAATGATATATTTACCTACACAATGCAATGTTACACAGCAATAAAAAATGAAATCTTGCCATTTTTGACAACGTGGGGGTTCTAGAGGGCATTATACTAAGTAAAGTAAGTCAGGTCGAGAGAGACAAATACCATATAATTTCACTTATATGTGGAATCTAAACAAACAAAACAACACAAAAATAGACTAATAGAAACAGAAACCAAAGGGATGGTTACTAGAAGGGAGGGGGTGAAAAAGGTGAAGGGGGATATAGTCAACAATATTTTTCCAGTATTTTTTTTTTACAAATTTGAATTGTTGAATTCAGTTGAGATGTTAGTCAGAGTCTGGTTTTCAGGTTTATATTTAATGATTTTTCTCCCCATTTCTCTTTCTTTATAGGCTTGCTATGGGTGTTCTCCAGGATCAAAGTGTGACTGTAGTGCTGTAAAAGGAGAAAAGGTAAGATCTGAGATGGGCCTTTGAAAATATATGAAAAACAGAAAAATAATGTTTTTAATGTTGTTTTTTAAAAACAGGGTTTCTACCTCAGCACCTAAGTAAGTAAAATGAATTCTATTCTAGTGCTTATTGTAGATAGTTGTAAGGATTAGACTAATTGTTGCAGGGATCAGAACATATTTTCTATAAAAGGCCATAAAATAGATGGTTTAGGTTTTGTGACCCAGTAACGTCTCTGTCACATATTTCTCTCTTTAAAATATTCTTTTAAAAGGGTAAAAAAACATTTTTAGCTCTTGGACTATATAAAACAAACTTCTGACTGTATTTTACTTGAGATCTATAGTCTGTCAATCTCTGATCAGTCTTGTTGAAAGCACTTAATAACCAAAAGAAGGGGAAAAACACTTAAGAAAGAACCAAATATTTATCAGACTACTAATCCGTGCTGGATACCATGCTAGACAACTTTGTGTATACTTATGTAGTCTACGTAAGTTAATAATTAGTGAATCTCTATTTTTATCTCACTGTTCCACAACAGCACCCCTGTTGTATACATATGATGATTACAAAGTATTGGTGAGGATTAAATAGCATAAACCTAGCCACTTTGAGTCAGTGACTCACATTAAAATTGGAAGATTAAAAAGAGATAGTGAATTGTGGCCCTATGAGAATTTTAAGGAGAAAGGGGATTATACTCTAGTTTCCACTCTTTGGGCTCAAAAAATATTTTTGAATAAACAAGGGAATGCTACTAATTACATATGAAAAAGTTTGGGACACTATCTCAAGACCATATTCTATTTAGGAATATAAAGGTACACTGGCATATTAATGTGTTTAAAAGTTCTGGAGTAAAGAAACCTCTTTGTTTTGCAATGCTATATTTCCAAGCTCCATTTGATCATGTAACCCACTTTTCTCTTAACAGACCACCTATTACAGTAGTCCCCCTTTATTCATGGTTTTATTCTCCATTGTTTTATTTACCCACAGTCTTCTGAGGTTAAAAAATATTAAATAAAAAATTCCAGAAATAAGAAATTCGTAAGTTTTAAATTGTGTGCCATTCTAGGTAGAGTGACGAAATCTTGCACTATTATGCTCCATCCTGTCCAGGATATTAACCAGTCCTCTGTCCAGTGTATCCATGCTGTATACACTATCTGTCCATTAGTCACTTACTAACCATATCACCAGAAGGTCAGTAGTTGCCTAACACTATATCAAAAGGCTTATGTCAATCACCTTACTTCATTTAGGCATATCATATTATAACAAAAAAGGGTGACTACAGGATCCTAAAATATTTTGAGTGAGAGAGACCATATTCGTATAACTTTTATTACAGTATCCTATATAATAAAGAGCTAATATGCAAATGGTCATCACGCCCTCGTGCCCTTGCGCCAGGGCTGGGGACCTAAGGCTGCGCCACCCCCCTGGTGGGGTTTGATGAGGGACCTGAGGCTGCGCCCCCCGCCCTGCAGGGCCTGACAGGGGTGTGGCCAGCCGGGTCTGGGTCTTGCGCTATTTCGAGGCACACATGGGCGGGTGGGGACTTGACTTTGGGTCCTGTGGCATGCCCCAGACTCTGACAGGAGGGAGATTTTCATATACATTTTACTAATTTTCTTTCATCTCTGACACTTCTATTATAGAGAAAGGGCAAGTAGCAATATTAAAATATTTCCTCTAATTAATTCCCTTTTAATGTGCATTAATTTCATGCACCAGGCCACTAGTATTGTTATAATTGTTCAATCTTATTATTAGTTATTATTGGTAATCTTCTACTGTGCCTAATTTATGAATTAGCCTTTATCATAAGTATGTATGTATGAGAAAAAACTATGTATAAGGTTCAGTATTATATGTGGTTTCAGGCATCAACTGAGGGTCTTGGAATGTACCCCCATGGATAAAGTGATACTACTATATATTAATCAAATAGTGTTATGCTGAACATCTATTTGAATAACATAGTTTGAAGGGAGTAGTTTTATAATAATGGTGCTATCTGTAATGGTAAATAAAATAAGAGTGATTAATTTCTTATATTGGTAGAGTGACTTTTATCAGATTAAGTCTTCTTGGGATAAGAAGTACACACTCTGGACAAAACATAATAGCTATTTAATGGCACAGGAGAGTGACCAAAAATTTAAAAAAGGAGAAAGGATTCTACCCTTGAAAGAAAGGAACTACACTGGGCAAGTTTGCATTTATGTTGCTTTTCTCCTGAGTGCACTGTTCAATCTGCATGGTATAGGATGGTCAGAAACCAGACACGATGCCACAGTCTTACTGGCTTGAGAAGTCAGAGGACAGAAGTGAGGATTCCAGAATGGTTTTGAAGTGATGGGGGTTATGCTGGAATGAAGGGAGCCACAAAGGGGATAGCCAAAAAATTCTGCTTCTTAACTCCACACAAACTCTTGGTTGAATCCTGAAATTTACATGTAAAGGAGGATTCATACAACCCAGCAAAAAGGAATGGCTAGAAGAATGCAATAACTAAACATAAAATTTAATTGCTGTCCAGTGAAGGGAAAACAGAGTTTTAAGATTTAGTTCAGCTGAGTTAACTATTTCCTGAAATAAATTTTCAATACTTTCCAGAGGCAGAAAAAGAATCCATGATGTCTACATATTAACTACAATGTCCAGTATGCAATTAAAACGTACTAGACATAAGAGATAGCAGGTAAAAGTGACCCATAGTCAGAAAAAGATCAGTCAGTGATAACTAACTTGAAATAACACAGATGTTAGAAATTCTAGACAGTGATTTAAAGCTAATGGGATAAATATATTTATTATTTTAAAGGGAAATCAGCTCAGAATGAATGAACAGAGAATCATAACAGAGCTCTGGAAACTGAAAAAAAGAGGAAAATCTACATTTAAAAAGCAAAATATAAGAAAGAGCAATTTACCAGATGGGCTTTTAGCAGCAGGATGGAGATGACTGAAGAAGGGGGTCAGTGAAGTTAAAACATTTGAAGAAAGATCCAATCTGAAGAACAAAGAGAAAGAAAAGCATAGGTCCTCAGTGACCTGTGAGACAGTATTAAATGACTTAATACAAATATAAATGGAATCCTATAATAACAGGAGGGGAAAAACAGGGGAGTAATAATAGTAATAATTAATGAGGCAGTAGTAATGGCAAGAATTTTGCTCACTTGGTGAAAAATATAAATTTACAAAATAACATAAATTTAAGAAGTCCAGCACAACCCACACAGGATAAAAACAAAGAAAACTACACCCAGGCACATCATAATGAATCTACTGAGAAAAAAATGTGATTAAAAGAAAATCTGAAAGAAGCTAAAGAAAAAATACACATTATATACTGGGGCACAATAACATCATTGAGTTTTACAAATTCTTCATATATTTTGGAAATTAAAACTTTGTCAGAGCTACTGTTTGCAAACATTATCTCCCATCTGGTTGGCTGCCTGTTTGTTTTGTTGTCCGTTTCCTTTCTGTGCAGAAGCTTTTCAGTTTGATATAGTCCCATTTATTTATTTTTGCCTTTACCTCCTTGCCTTTGGGGTCAAGTCCATAAAATGTTCTCTACCATCAAGGTCCATACCAAACAAATAAACAATCCAATCAAAAAGTGGGCAGAGGACCTGAAAATACACCTCTCCCAAGAAGACAAACAGCCAATAGATATATGAAAATATGTTTAACCTCACTGGCAATCAGGGAAATGCAAATTAAAACTACAATGAGATACCACCTTACACCAGTTAGAATGGCCAACATCAACAAGACAAGCAACAACAAGTGTTGGAGAGGTTGTGAAAAAAAAGGAACCCTCGTTCACTGCAGGTTGGAATGTAGACTGGTACAACCACTATAGAAGGCAGTCTAGCGATTCCTCAAAAAATTAAAAATATGATCCAACAATCCCACTCCTGGGTATATATCCAAAAAACTCTAAATCATTTATATGCAAAGATATATGCACCCCTATGTTCACTGCAGCATTATTCACAGTGGCCAAGAGTTGGAAACAGCCAAAGTGCCCTACAATAGAGGACTGGATAAAGAAGATGTGGTGTATATACATAATGGAGTACTACACGGCCATAACAAAGGATGAAATAGCGTCATTTACAACAACATGGATGGACCTTGAGAACATTATGCGAAGTGAAATAAGTCAGACAGAAAAAGCAAGAACTATATTATTTCACTCATATGTGGAATATAAAACTGAAACTTATGAACAGAAACTGCAGTGTGGTAGTTTCCAGAGGAAGGGGGGTAGAGGGAGAAAGCGGTCCTAATATGAGGTGACAGGAGAAGATTTGACTTTGGGTGGTGGGCACATGTTCCTATATACAGATTTTGTAAATTAGTAATCCACACCTGAAAACTATATGTTCATGTTGACTAATGTCACCTTAACAAAATTTAATTTAAAAAATCATCATTGAAAATATCTGCATATACAGTGAAAGTACACATAAAAACAAAAACAAATTTAAGACATTTTCTGGTCATAAAACATGAGAAAATTTTTCATCTGCATATTTGCACTAAAATAAATTTCTTCAGGCTGAAAGACTGTTTAAGCCATAACAACAAAGCTTCAAAAGCATAACAACAGCCGTGGCTGGGTGATTCAGTTGGTTGGAGTGTCATCCGAAACACCAAAAGATTATGGGTTTGATTACTGGTCAGGGCACATACCTAGGCTGTGGATTCAATTCCTGATTGGGGTGCATATGGGAGCAACCAAACATCGATGCTTCTCTCTCTCTCTGAAATCAATAAAAACAATAACAACAACAGCATATCCTCAGGTGAGAATTTAAACAAAACAAAAACAAAACAACAAAAAAGAAATCAAAGCATAACAACAGAAGCCCAAACTGACAGAATTAAAGAGAGAAATAGACAAATCCATAATCATAGTTATAGATCCTAATACTCCTATTTGTCATTGGCACAATAACTATGAAAAAAAAATTTGTAAAGGCATTGGTGGTTAGAATTACATTGCTAACAATCTAGGCCTAACTGACACATATAGAGTCCTATATCCAATAACTACAGAATGTAATTTTTTTCAAAGATATATGAAATTTTCTCCATGATAGACTATATAATGGGCAATAAAATGAGATCCTATCAATATCAAAATATTGAAAACATCAGCATATATTATCTTACCACATGTAATGAATAAGAAATCAATAATAATAAGATCTGTCAAAAATCCCTAATTATTTAGAAATTAGAAAGCACCATTCTAAATAACTGATAGAGCAAGGAAGAAATCACAAGGAAAATTAGAAAATACTTTAAGTTGCATAATGATTGAAATGCAATATACTGAGAATTGTGGTATTGAATTAAAGTAGGGTTTAGTGCAAAATAGCTTTAAATACCTATTTTAAAAAAGAAGAGAGGGGCAAGGCCAGGAAGGCCCCCCAACAGCCAGACAAGGCCACAGAGGCCCCTCCTGGTGCCAGCGGGCCCCATGGGAAGTTAAAGATTAAAGGCAAGAAGGACAGCCCAGATGCCATGGCCCACAGGAAAACCAAAACTGGGACTCGGAGCTCAAAACCCACAGTTCCCAAGAGTAAAAATGGTGTGACTTCTCCAGCCAAAATGAAGACAGGGAACAAGGTCCTTAAAGAGGCCACTGCCCAGGGGACCAGGAAAGGGTCGAAAGCCAAAGCTGCTGCTGCTGCTCCTAAGGACAGCTAGTCCAAGATGGTACCTGAACCACTGACCAGGAAGACAGAGGTCCCCAGGGGCCCAAGAAGGCCTGGCATGTCCACTACGGCCTCATCATCCAAAGAGACCAGGGTGAAGGCAGGAAGCCAAGAGCTAGAGGCGGGGTGGAGAGACACTAAGATTCAGAGTTTTTATTCCCAAAAAAACACATCACTTTATTTTACTGTAACCTATTTATCAATAAAGAATTTTTTCTCCCTCACAAAAAAATAAAATAAAATAAAATAAATAAATAAATAAAAAAGAAGAGAGATTTCAAATCAGTGATTTAAGTTTCCCAGTTAAGAAACTATAAAAGGGCAAGTCATTTCAATTTAAAATAAGAAATAATAAGGACAAAAATAGAAATAAAAATATATGGACTAGAAAATAAAAAAAAAAACATTATACAGCCAAAATTTGTTAATTGTTTGTTAGCATGACTGATAAAAAAATAGAAAACACAAGTAACCAATTTTAGGAATAGTAATACAAATATGAAAAAATAAAGGAATATTATAAACAACTTTACAATTTTATAGCAATAAATTCAACAACTTAGGAGAGATGGAAAAATAACTTGAGAAACAACATGACCTAAAACTAACTTACAAACTAACTCAAACAAATATGATTAGCCCTATATTTACTAAGGAAATTGAACTCTCAAACACTTCCCACACACAAAAGATTCCAGACCAAAGTTTTCACTGGGGAATTAAATGAAACATTTGTATAAGAGACAATATCAATTTTTCATAAACTCTTTCAGAAAATAGACTGATGCTCAACTAATTTTATGAACGAATATGTCCTATTTAACCCAAACTAGACAAAGACAAAATTACAAAATCATAAAACTACAACTAACTTTTTCTCATTTTAATGTAGATGCAGAAATCTTTAACAAAATTTTAGGAAACCAGATCCAATCTACAGTAATAAAAGAGAAACATGCAAATTGGTGTCACTCCACTATGCACACCAACCAATCAGAGTGACTATGCAAATTAACACAACAAAGATGGCAGTTAATTTGCATACGCAGGCACGACGCGAAGACTGAAGGCTCTGGCCAGAGTGAAGACTGAAGACTGAAGACTGAAGAAGCTTGACTTCTCCACTGCGGCCGGACCAAAGACCTGGGTCCTGGTTGCCGGAGGAAAACCAGTGCCAGCAGCCAGGGGAAGGAAGGCCTATTGCTCGAATCTTCATGCAACGGGCTTCTAGTAGAATATAAAGTGAATAATATATTATTACTAAGTGGGGCTTATGCCAGGAATGCATAGTTGGTTTACCATTTGAAAATCAAAAATTGTAATCCACCATATTAAAAAAGAATAAAAAAATTAAAACTTAGTATAAGCCTACCATATAATTATCTCAATAGATGCAGAGAAAACATTTAACAAAACTCATTATCTGTCTCTGATTAAAAAAAAAACTCTCAGCAAATTAAGAATAGAAGGGGTTTTCTTGACCTTAAGGGACATCTACCAAACCCCTTCAGCTTAAATTATGCTCAATGGAGAAAGATGGCATTCCTTTCTCCTAAGATCAGAAATATGTCTGTTCTCATTACTTCTATTTAAATCTGCCAGTGAAGTAGGATGAGACTATGGGAAAGGAAGAAGAAAAACTGTCTTTTTTTTGTGGATGGCATGATTTGTCAATGTAGAAAAATTAATGGGCAGTATTAAAATGCACTTAAAATTTGTGAGTTTAAAAAGATCACAGAATAAACAAAACCAATAAAATAAGATCAATAAACCAAAATCAGTTACATTTCTATGTTCTAACAATGAAAAAAATAGGAAATTGGAATTATAAAATCATCTTTCATATTAGCATAAAATTTTCAAATACATAGGAATAAATCAGACAAAATGTGCAATTCCTGTACACTAAAAACTAAAAAAAAAATATTGCTGGTAGTAATAAAAGAAGATCTGAATTAATGGAAATATATATCATGTTCATGGATTAGAAGATTCAATATCATTAATGGGCCAATTCTCTCCAAATTTATCTACAGATAAAAAGCAATTCCAAGTCACTATAAAACTACAGTAAACATGATAGGAGAAGGAAAGCCATACAGATGAATAGAACAGAATAAAGAGTCCACAGTTGTATGAGGAATTGATTTTTTTTTGACGAAAGTGCAAAGGCAATTCAGTGGAGAAAAATAATCTTTTCAAAAAATAGTACTGAAAGAATTGAATATGCACATTGAACAAAAATGTACTTTGACTCTTTGTTTGAACTCTATATAAAAATTAACTCAAAATGGATCATAATTCTAAATTTAAACCTAAGTCTATAAATCCTTCAGAATAAATCATAGAAAAAAATCCTTTTGACCTTTAGGCAGATATTTCTTAGATTTTACACCAAAAACATGATCCATAAAAGAAAAGACAAATAGATTCTATTTCATCAAAATTAAGAATTTATTCTTTTCCAAAGACATTGTTAAAAGAATGAAAAGACAAATCACAGTCTAAAAAACTGTTTGCAAATCACATATTAAATATAAATCTTGCATCCAACATATAAAAAGAAATCTGAAAAAAAGTGAAGAGATTAAGGGAGAAAACCTTACAGATAACAGTATGGTGATTATCAGAGGGAAAGGGGAATGAAGGTAGATAGAAGAGGATATAGGGGGGATAAATAGTGATGGAAGGAAACTTGACTTAAGGTAGTAAACACACAATACAATATGCAGATTATGTATTAAGAATTGTACATCTGAAACCTACATAATTTTATTAACCAATTTCACCCCAATAAATGTAATAAGAACAGAAATCTCAAAACTTAATTAAAAATCCCCAAATAATATTAAATTAGAAACAAATTGGCAAAAGATTTTAAGAAACTTCACCAAAGAATATTTATAAATGGCAAATAAACATATGAAAAGTTATTCAACATTATTAATTAGGGAAATGCATAATAAAACCATAATGAGGTAGTTCTGTAAACCCATTAGAATGTCTAAATATTAAATCAGAAACATACCAAGTATAGGCAAGGATGTGGAGCAAGTAGAGCTATCATAGATTGATGGTGTGAATCTAAAATGCTGCAGACACTTTGGAAAACATTTTGGCAGCTTCTTAAAAAGTTAAACATAAAATTATAATATGACCCCATCCTCCTAGGCCAGTGGTGGCGAACCTTTTGAGCTCGGCGTGTCAGCATTTTGAAAAACCCTAACTTAACTCTGGTGCCGTGTCACATATAGAAATTTTTTGATATTTGCAACCATAGTAAAACAAACACTTAATTTTTGATATTTATTTTATATATTTAAATGCCATTTAACAAAGAAAAATCAACCAAAAAAATGAGTTCGCATGTCACTTCTGACACGCGTGTCATAGGTTCGCCATCACTGACTAGGCTCTATTTCTAAGTAAATTTGTCTGTTATCCTTTTCAATACTAGTTTGTTGTATATGATCCAACTTTATCACAAAATGTCATCCTTTGTATAATTTCTACTAACTCTAACTCTTATTTTTTCTAAATTTTGGGCAACAACATGTGCCATGCATTTTATATAATCCATTAAGAAAGTTCATTCATTGAATGAATATTTATTGAATATTTTTTTCTGTTGGGCATTAGCAATACAATAATGAAGAGAGCATGATTGATTAGATGAAGAGGTAATAAAGATGGTGGAGTCAAGATTTTAACAAATTTCTGCCTGAGGTAGCGGGGTTGCTTTATTTCCTGTAATAGGGAATAAGGTAGAAAGTTAATGAATTTAATTGTTTGTTTATATTAAGCTTGCTTTGGGGGAAATTATACAACTTCTCTTTGTGCTAACTCTTCATGTGTAAAATGGAAGTAATAATATTTATGTCATATTGTCATTGAGAGGGTTAAATAGGATAAAAACATGGAAAGAATTTAGAATAAACTCTGGCATGTTGAAAATAAGCAATACA
Organism: Myotis brandtii; assembly: GCF_000412655.1. Classification (NCBI taxonomy): domain Eukaryota; kingdom Metazoa; phylum Chordata; class Mammalia; order Chiroptera; family Vespertilionidae; genus Myotis; species Myotis brandtii. The sequence continues at coordinate 3,132,566 of NW_005357414.1, read as the reverse complement.
TTTTGGCTGCTATTATTGCTGCTGTGTTGTAGTTGCCTGTGTGATATTCAAGTGGAGATATTTAAGACAGTTGGCCCTGTGAGCTAAGCTTTTAGGAAAAAATGTGGTGATATTTGAGATTTCTCAGAGAAAGAGAGAGAAAGGATCAGAAAAGGAATTCAGAATAATACCAATATTTAAGGGATAGGCAGAGAGAAAGAAGTTTATTTCACAAAGAAATACAAGCATAATTTTTATCCAAATATGGGCAGGCAGCAAAAACCAGGTGTTTTTTGTTTTTTTTTCAAGTTTGACCCTCATATATAGACACACTATGCCATTTTCTGTGTTTGTGTTAGCAAATTACTGTAAAATCTAGATTAAATTATTGCCTGACAGCTGGTAGCAAAGGGTAGGCACACAACAAATGTCTGCTTCCTAACATCTATATTAGGAATTAGGTAAAAGACCTCCCTCACACTCTCCTCATGGAAGTTTCTATAGTTTCTACTGCAGGAAACTTTCTACATTTCTAAGGTTAGGGATTGGTCCTGCAATTCTTTTGGCTACTCTCCAGGAGCTCCCCTTCTATATTCCTTGGTTATATTAGTCAGCTACATAGGACCACATTATCTATATATATAAAAGGTTAATATGCAAAGTGTCCCCTCGGGAGTTCAACCATGAGACCAAGAGTTTGATTGCTCGCTGTGATGTGCATGACCACGAGGGGGCGGTGCGGAACATGGTAGGTGACCAGCGGTGGTGGGGCGGCGGCAGGTGCTGAGGGATTGAGCGAAGGAGGAGGTGGGGAGGTGGGGGAACTGCATGGTGGCAGTGCGCGGGTGGCGAGGGAAGGAGGAGGAGGAGGGGAGGCGAGAAACCTGATTGGCCCTGATCACCAGCTAGGCCTAGGGACCGGACCCATACACAAATTTCATGTACTGGGCCTCTAGTTTGACTATAGTGTGAGGAGATTTCATAATATATAATTTATTGGTATATGATTTCATTGATACCAACACAATTAAAATTTTTAGCATCCTTTAATTTCAATTTCTAGTTTATTCCTTTCTCATCTATAACCCAGATAGCAATTATCAGAAAATATACCTCTCTTTAAGCATTATCCTCAAGTTTTGGCCGAGATAGGCTCTAAATACTAGCAGAGAATCCACATAGGGAAATCTACTAGAACTAAATTTTTTTTTCCTTCTAACTTCCTTTCTGACTGGCACTTGTGATCAGATTTCTACTGCCAGTTCTATCAGGAATGGGCTATGTAATAATTTGAGGCAATTCAAAACTAAAACTTTTAAATCTTTTCTTTCTCTTCCCTCCCTCTATTTCCTTCAAAATAATTAAGTTGAGGTTGATGAAAACTAAGTTATCATAATTATATGACTAATTAAAATAAAAGAGATATTTTTATAGAAACATGTAGTAATATGTCAATAATAATTGTCAAAACTACAGGAATGTTTAGCCCTACCATTAATTGACTAACATTTGCTTTAGTGGTTTTGAAGTAGTAAGTGGAAACTGACCAGAGTA
>NW_005357414.1:3129562-3130992 GCF_000412655.1 Myotis brandtii | reverse complement strand
TACACAAATTTGTGCACGGTGGGTCCAGCCGACCCACCCCAATCGGGGCCAATTAAGGCCAGGCTAATGTGGGGGAGGGGCCGCAGGAGGTTGGCCACCAGCCCTGCCCCTGATCGGGGCCTGATTGGGGCCGGGCCAGCCAGGGTGGGGTGCTGTGGGAGGTCAGCCATCTGGGGTGAGGGGTGCTGATCAGGGGTAGGCTGGCTGGGAGGAGGGGCCATGGGAGGTTGGGAGGATCAATCGGGGCCCGATCAGATCAGTTGGCCACCACAGTGCACATCATAGCTACTGGTCGTTTCGGTTGTTCTGGTTGTTCCGTTGTTCTGGTCACTTGGCTTTTATATATATAGATTTATAGTATGATTCAATATAACAAGGAATTTATTCTGTACAAAATTATCCAAGATATCTAGACAAAACTTAGTATTTACCACACACATGTGTACACACACACTCACACATACACACTGGGAATATGAATAAAAGTCTACTGTATTATAACCTCTAGGGCAGTGGTGGGCAAACTGCAGCTCACGAGCCACATGCGGCTCTTTGGCCCCTTAAGTGTGGCTCTTCCTAAGCCTTGGGAGTACGCTAATTAAGTTAATAACAATGTACCAACCTATATAGTTTAAGTTTAAAAAATTTGGCTCTCAAAAGAAATTTCAATCGTTGTACTGTTGATATTTGGCTCTGTTGACTAATGAGTTTGCTGACCACTGCTCTACGGGAATGTGCTTCCAATGGCCCATTAGTTAATTGTCTTGTAGATGTGGATGCTTTGTCTTTTTTAGGTGCTTCCTAGGCTGTCACTATGCATAGAATCTAGTGAGAAGGATCACAGATGAGGTCCAGAATCTCTGAGCAGAGACTCAGCCTTTAAGCCTTAGGAAAGTAGAGGAACTGCTTGCAGTTGGGTACCTGTATTATGAGGCTATGAGTCCTTGGGGTTTTTAAACTTAGTAGTGGTGAATTTTTTCTGTTGGTGTTTACACTCTTACTATGATTGGCTGTAAGCAAGCTAACTAACCCTAATGTGTTGATTGAATTATATATATATTAGTACATATGGAGGGTCTGCTACCCCCATCTAGCTGGCTGTACAGATATGCACATCAGACAGCCTTAGATGCTGATAAGATACTGATGAGTAGACACTCAATGGTAGGTAGGCAGCTGATAGATGTATAGATACTGCTAAGACACTGATGAGTGGAGCCCTATCCAGTTCGGCTCAGTAGATAGAGCATTGACCTGCAGCTGATGGGTACTGGGTTTGAGTCCAGTCAAGGGTACATGGCCAGGTTGCAGGCTCGAATCCCTATAGGGATGTGCAGGAGGCAGCCAATCGATGATTTTCTCATCATTGATGTTTGTATCTCCCTCTCCCTCTCCCTCTCCCTCTCCCTCCCCCTCTCCCTCTCTGAAAT
>NW_005357414.1:3128227-3129161 GCF_000412655.1 Myotis brandtii | reverse complement strand
ACCCAGTGCACAAAATCCGTGCACATTAAAAGAGAATTAATTTTTTAATATTGCTATTTTCCCTTTCTCTGTAATAGAAGTGTCACAGATGAAAGAAAATTAGTAAAATGTATATAAAAATCTTCCTCCTGTCAGAGTCTGGGGCACTCCATGGGAAACAGAGTCAAGTCCCCGCCCACCCACATGCACCTCGAAATCACAAGAGACCCAGACCCAGCAGGCCCCCCCCATTGGGCTAGAACCAGACCCGCCCAGCCTCACCCCCATCAAGCCCCTCCAGGTGAGGGGCATGACATCAGGTCCCCTGGCCCTGCCCTGGGGCAGGAGGTGTGCCCTGAGGTCCCCCATCAAGCCCCACTAGGCAGGGGCACTGCCTCAGGTCCCACGGCCCGGCACTAGGGTGTGGGTGTGCGGCCTCAGGTCCCCTGGCCTGGTGCCGGGGTGGGCGGTGCTACCTGAGGTCCCCCGTCAAACCCTGCTGGGTGAGGGGCACAGCTTGAGGTCCTCCAGCCTGGCACTGGAGCAGGGGGTGCAACCTGAGGTCCCCCGTCAAGCTCCACTGGGCGGGGGATGTGGCATGAGGTCCCCCGTCAAACCCTGCCAGGTGGGGGGTGCAGCCTGAGGTCCCCTGGTCTGGGGCGGAGTGCATGGCGTGAGGTCCCCTGGCCTGGGCTGGGGCTGGGGGCATGGCCTCAGGTCTCCCGTCAAGCCCCACCAGGTGGGGGACGCAGCCTCAGGTCCCTGCTGATTCTTCATTAAGGCTCATTACAGAAACTCAGCCTCTGCTGTGGGCACAGCCATCTTATGTTATGCAATCCCTGCCTCTGCCGTGGGAGCAGCCATCTTGTGTCACAGAATCCCTGCCTCCGTTGTGGGTGCATCCATCTTGACCATTACAGTGTGATGGTCAATTTTCAAATTCCCTCTTTATTAG
>NW_005357414.1:3125260-3127914 GCF_000412655.1 Myotis brandtii | reverse complement strand
AAATACTGATGAGTGGACCCTCAATGGTAGGGAGGCAGCCCTCCTTTGCTGGTGTTAATAAGTGCTATGGTCAGAACTGGAACTTGAGTCACAATTCAAAAGGTAATTCTGAGTAGAGGAATTATTAGTGATTTTCTCTTTATTTTTTGTTTTCTACAATAAATGTATTCCTTTTTTGTATTAATTTTATAATCAGAAAAAAATAAAATTTTCATGATCTAGATAAAGTCTTTTTCTGGCTTATTTATCTCCAATCAGCTAATGAATTTTCATTCTGGATAAACTCTTTTGCTCTATGACAAATCTGAAAGCTTCTCTGATTTTTTTTTATTTCTTTCCATCCCTGCACCATACTTATTTCATTTAACCTCTGCAGACCCATTTTCCTGAGTTAATGACCATCTTTCCTATTAAACTTTTGATGTCAGTATGGTTAAATCTCACTTCATCACTGATATGTTTTTTACTTTTACAAGAAAACATGAGATTACATAACCATATGTAATATAAATTCAGAATGATTTGTGTTTTATCACTCATATCCTAAAGGTTTCCCACATTAGTGGATACTGTATATTTTGTATTATTAAATTATTCTTCTCTATATAGTTGTTTGATCCTTCTGATTCTCAATCATTACTGTGCTTGAAAATTCATAAATGACCTTACCTTTCATTCTTTTTTAACTGCAGGGGGAGAGAGGATTTCCAGGTTTGGAAGGCCATCCAGGTTTGCCTGGATTTCCAGGTCCAGAAGGGCCTCCAGGACCTCAAGGACAGAAGGTATGTGCCAAGTTGCCAACCAGTAATACCAGAGGAAGTTGAAGGCTATGCTGTTATTCAACACTTCTTGGGCAAGAAGTTGAGGCCAGCTTTTTGTGCTTCCAAAGGTGAAGTAGTGTCATTAATGACTTCACTAGAGGTAAAGGACAGGGTACAAACTATATTTTCTAATTGAATGACCCTGACATCTAGAAAAGTTGCCTGGAGCGGACACATGAGGAGATAGTAATATCACATGACAAATCTCGGAAGTAACTAGAGTCTACCTGGTTTTGGAGTTATCTTTTTATTCTACATAGTGTGATATACTTAATGGGAGGGACTGGGCGCAAAGGCACCCTGAAATTTTACCAGTAAAATTTGGCATAAAGGTGAAGTTGAGATAGAATAAAATGATGCTAAAGGAAAAATGAAAATAGAATGTAGACCACTAATTCCAAAATAAAATAAAGAGAAAATAAAATGATACTTTTTTTTCAAAAAAGGTAAAATAGTAGTAGTAATAATACTGATTCAAAATAAAAATATAATAATTATGAAGGTAAAATCAATTTAGGAAAAAAGAAAAAAATAATTTCTTAAGTAAAAGATGAACAAATAAAAATGCAGCTGCTTAGTGCTAGGGGAAAAAAAACAACAACGCAGTGCCAGAGGGTAAAAGTTGCGAGTTCGCACACTTACTCTGGCTCTTTTTTTCTCTTTAAATCCTTGCTTTTGATTACTAAGCCCAATACATAGGATCACCCAATTGGGGACACCCTAAGAGACTGCAGGAGAAAGTTGTTTCTGTGGAACCTGGGGATCAGAGCGGGGAGAACCAGCTCTGGGGCAGTCCATTCTAACAAACCAGTATTAAGTGCGACAGGGAAAACAAAAGCTAAATACTGGCTAGAGAGGATTTATAGCCTTGGAGGTCAATCCAGAAAAATTACCACCCAGGGGCTGAATCACAAATTGACCCTTGTGTAAACTCAAATAAAGGAGTCTAAGAAACAAAAAAATACTGCCTGCTTGAAAATCAGGACTGTGGCTTACAATACAGAGGAACAGTGGAACGCAGGGAACTTCAATACTGTCCTGACTACCTACAGGAAACAGGCGTGACAAACAGAACAGTAGAGGAAGTGAATGACTTTCACTACTGTGCATTTTTATTTGTTCATCTTTTACTTAAGAAACTATTTTTTTCTTTTTTCCTAAATTGATTTTACCTTCATAATTATTATATTTTTATTTTGAATCAGTATTATTACCACTACTATTTTACCTTTTTTTTAAAAAAAGTATCATTTTATTTTCTCTTTATTTTATTTTGCAATTAGTGGTCTACATTCTATTTTCATTTTTCCTTTAGCATCATTTTACTCTATCTCAACTTCACCTTTACGCCAACACTCTCTTCCTCACTTTTCCCATTTGGTTGTTCTGTTTCTCTTACCCTATTCCTGCTTTAGATTTTACTTATCCCTTCTTTTTACCCCTGTTAAAAAAATAATCCTACTTATATATTCAATTTCTGATCCCCTGCTCTAAGTCCATATGCACCTCTCTCTTTTCTTTCTTCACTATCTAAATTTTTTCTCTTTTTTTCTCTCTTCCCTTTTATTGCTGTTGTTGTTATTGTGTTTTTGTTTTGTTTTGTTTTGTTATAGGTTTTTCTGTTTTGTTTTGTTTTGCTTGCTTTCTCTTTGTCCTATTGTTGTTTGCTAGATTGTTGACTAGATTGGTTTTTTTTTTTGCTTGTTTGTGAGATTGTTTCTCTTTGTTGTTTCTGTTTATTTTTTGCTTCTGTTTTTCCTCTCCTTGCTTGTTATTAGTTGTTGTTTGTAGTTTGCATTCATCTCTGGGTGTTTGTTGTTTTCTTTTTTTGGA
>NW_005357414.1:3122543-3124049 GCF_000412655.1 Myotis brandtii | reverse complement strand
AGCGGCCAGAGAGAGACAGAAAGTTACTTACAAAGGATCCCCCATCAGACTCGTGATGGATTTTTCAGCAGAAACACATCAGGCAAGAAGGGAATGGAATGAAATGTACAAAGTCATGCAAAGGAAGGGTCTGAATCCAAGAATACTGTACCCAGCAAGGCTATCAATCAAAATTGAGGGTAAAATCAGGACAAAAAAAGGACTGAGGGAGTTTATTACCACCAAACAAACAATGCAAGAAATGCTAAAGGGTCTGCTGTAAAACGAAGAAATAGGAAGTGAAGAAGGAACACAGGCATAAGGAATGAAAATGGAGAGAAACAAGTACCTATCAATAATAAATGTAAATGGATTAAATGCCCCAATCAAAAGACATAGGGTAGCTGGGTAGATTAGAAAACATGATCTACATATCTGCTGTCTACAGGAAACCCACCTCAGAACAAAGGACTCACACAGACTGATGGTGAAGGGATGGAAAAAGTTTTTTTAGGCGAATGGAATTAAAAAAAAAGCTGGAGTAGCAATACTTATATCTGACAAATTAGACCTCAAAGCAAAGGACATAACAAGATAAGGAAGGCCACTTCATGATAATAAAGGGAGCAATGCAACAAGAAGAAATAACGATGGTAAACATATATGCACCCAATATGGGAGCACCCAAATACGTAAAAAAAACTTCTGGAGGATATCAAGGGATTGATTGACAGCAATACAGTCATAGTAGAGGACTTTAATACCCCACTATCACCAATGGAAAAATCCTCTAAACAAAAAATCAGCAAAGAAACAAAAATCCCAAATGACTCACTTGATCAGATGGAATTAATTGATATCTTCAGAACATTCCACCCCAAAGCCACAGAATATACATTGTTCTCAAGTGCACATGGTTCATTTTCAAAGATAGACCATATATTGGGTCACAGGCAAAGTCTCTTCAAATTCAAGTGGATAGAAATCATAACAAGCATCTTCTCAGATCACAATAGCATAAAAATAGAAATCAACTGCAATAAAAACAATAAAAAAATTAAACACCTGGATGCTAAATAGCATGCTATTAAACAATGACTGGGTTACCAAAGAGATCAAAGAAGAAATAAAAAGCACCATGGCAACAAACGACAATGAAAACCCAACAATCCAAAATCAATAGGACACAGTGAAAGCAGTCTTGAGGGGAAGTTCATAGCTCTACAAGCCTACCACAGAAAAAAAAACAAAAAAACAAGAAACAATGGTAATAAATTACCTAACCCTACAACTCAAAGATTTAGAAAGAGAGCAACTAGCAAAGCCCAGCATAAGCAGAAGGAAGGAAATAATAAAGATCAGAGTGGAGATGAATGAAATAGAGACCAAACAAAAAAAATTACAAAAAAATCAACAAAACCAAGAGCTGGCTCTTTGAAAGGATAAACAAGATTGATGAACCTCTAGCCAGGCTCACCAAGAAGCAAAGAGAGAGGACCCAAATAAACAAAATCAGAAATGAAAGAG
>NW_005357414.1:3116543-3121158 GCF_000412655.1 Myotis brandtii | reverse complement strand
AGAAATTGACCCAAGCCATTATACTCAATTAATATTTGACAAAGGAGGCAAGAGCATACAATGGAGTCAAAACAGCCTCTTTAATAAATGGTGTTGGGAAATTTGGTCAGATACATGCAAAAAAATGAAACTAGATCACCAACTTACACCATACACAAAAACAAACTCAAAATGGTTAAAGGTCTTGAATAAGACAGGAAACCATAAAAACCCTACAAGACTCCATAGGCAGCAAAATTGCAGACATATTTCATAGCAATATCTTTATAAACATGGATCCTAGAGCAAGAGAGATTAAGGAGAAAATAAACAAATGGGACTACATCAAAATAAAAAGCTTCTGCAGAGCAAAAGAAACCATCAACAAAACAAGAAAGCCCACTGCATGGGAGAACATATTTGCCAATGTTATCTCCGATAAGGGTTTAATCTCCAATATTTGCAGGGAACTCATACAACTTAAAAAAAGGAAGACAAACAACTCAATCAAAAAATGGGCAAAGGACCTAAATAGACACTTTTTGAAAGAGGACATTCAGAAAGCCAAGAGACACATGAAAACATGTTCAAAGTTACTAATCATCCAAGAGATGCAAATCAAAACAACAATGAGGTACCACCTCACACCTGTCAGAATGGCTATCATCAACAAATCAACAAATGACAAGTGCTGGAGAGGATGTGGAAAAAAGAAACCCTCCTTCATTGCTGGTGGGAATGCAGACTGGTGCAGCCATTGTGGAAAACAGTATTGCATTTTCCTCAAAAATTTAAAAATGGAACTGCCATTTGACCCAGTAATACCACTTCTAGAAATATATCCCAAGAAAACAGAAACACCAATCAGAAAGTATATATGCACCCCTATGTTCATAGCAGCACAATTCACCATAGCTAAGATTTGGAAACAGCCTAAATGCCCATCAACAGATGAATGGATTAGAAAACGATGGTACATCTACACAATGGAATACTATGCTGCTGTAAAAAAGAAGGAATTCTTACCGTTTGCCACAGCATGGATGGAACTGGAGAGCGTTATGTTAAGGGAAATAAGCCAGGCAGTGAAAGAAAAATACCACATGATCTCACTCATTTATGGATAATAAAGAATATTATAACCTAATGAACAAAAAGATAGATAAAGGCAGAGAAGCATCGAACAGACTCACAAATTACAGCGGGAAGGAAGGGGAGTGTTGGGGGTGTAAGAGATCAATCAAAGGACTTATATGCATGCATATAAGCATAACCAATGAACACAAGACACTGGGTGGGTGGAGTAAGGGCATGTACCGGGGGTAGGGGAGTCCAGGGGAAGTTCAATGGGGGAAAAAAGGGAGATATATGTACTACTATTTGTTATAATTTAAACAAGAAAAAATACATAAAATTAGCCTGAAGAAGAAGAGGAGGAGGGGGAGGAGGAGGAGGAGGAAGAAAATGTTACATTGGTAGGAATATCGAAGGCCTTACTTTTAGAAAAGAAATAATACCTCAAGCGGGGCACACACAGTGATGGGAGTTTTAAAGTCATTAATTACCATAAAACAATCAGTCAGAAGACTTTCCTGGTGGGTAGTGTCCTTCAGTGGGATTATAAAATTTGTGTAAGGTGGGAGCAAGTATAGGAAAGGAGAAGCCCACCTCTACGGAGGTCAAAATAGCCCCAATGGCAGATCCCATATCTCTGTTCCCAGAAACTTCAGCTAATTTCATTTCAGAAAGGAACAAGTTGAAATCTGAGGAGGCATTTTGTTTCTGTAGTGTCATAGTCCAACAGTGGCAATGCAATCAGATCCAGTGTAATAACTTTGAGGTATCTGAGGTACTAAAAATTTCCATATTTAGAAAAGTGTCCATTTATTGCATTTAGTGGCACAGCAGTCAGACATTAATCTGCCAGGTTGGGTTGTAGATGACATATATAGCAATTTGTTAAATTTAGAGCAGTGACAACCACCTGGGACAAGAGATTCAATGAATTTGGTGAAGTGGAAGTCTCACAGGTTATTCTATGGGAGAGAAAGAAGAGATAATAGATCCATGTAGCCTCTCCTTCAATTCCCAGGCTCATGATCTTTAAGGTGCTATCATCCTATCAGTTGGGAAGACTTTTCCCCATTGATTACAATGTGGGCAGTCTCTCCTATACCATGAGCAAAGATGGCATCTTATATGCATATTAATATGGGGAATTGTAAGATTGGGAGAAATATATGTTTTTTTTAAAAATGTCTCTTTTGGTTCATTGCCCTTTACCATCTGTATTAGGTAGACTGGTGAACTGATATATGAGAGGGCATCTTCAGTTCATTTTCCTGGGAAGGAAAGTTGTTTTAAAACTCTTAGATTTTTTTCCCATGTAATCGTGGCACATCATGTCATTAGATTATGAGGGGATTAAAATGCTTACTCATTAGGTAGTCATCCCAATAAAGGGGAAAATTAATGTAAATGCATAAATAAGTTTTAACACTTACATATACCAGAGCATAGAGTGTAGGGGTATGGTTGAGTATGATCTCTGAGGAGGTGGCATTACATCAAGGTAGTTTTGTTAGATTTAAAAGTGTTAGGTTTGATCGAGCAATTGAATCAATACCCCTTCCCCAGGAACTGAGTTCCAGGCCATTTTGCAATGGACATTCCCTTTTGCTGAGACCACATTCCACTTGCTAAGACCATTATCTCTCCCCTCCAGACCTGCACAGAGAATTCTCTGCCTAGAAAAAGCCCATCAAAGTGCTTTAAAAACCTCTGACTCCTGTCACTAGGGGGCTGGCACCACTTTGGGACTCAGCCACCTGGTGTGCGGATTATCGAATAAATTTGGAATCCCTCACCATTTTGGCCTGGTGTGTTCTTCCTTCGGTGATCCTATCATTTGGTGCTGATACCTGAGGGGGTTCCATGGGCCATCGTCCAGGCTTTGATCACTCTGAGTTTACTACTCAGAGAGCAATAGGCAGTGGCAGCTCATCCTGGGCTTACCTCCAAATCCTACTCAGGTGACTCGACTGCCTGCCTTGATTAGGCCTCCCTACCTTATGGATCCTCCTAAACCAGCCAATGAGGATGCCAGATAGGGAATCTCTCCTTCTCCATTGCTGATAATCCCTTACCACTGTAGCCTCATGCATTCCTCCTTCAGCAACCCTAACAAAGAGCAGAAGGGACCTGTGTTAAACTTCCTGAATAGAACTTTACACGAAGGAAAAAGCACGATTCTAAATGACTGCATAGACTTTAAGTAGATGAAACACTCTAGAGCAGCGGTTCTCAACCTGTGGGTCTCGACCCCTTTGGGGGTCAAACGACCCTATCACAGGGGTCGCCTAAGACCATCGGAAAACACATATATAATTACATATTGTTTTTGTGGTTAATCACTATGCTTTAATTATGTTCAATTTGTAACAATGAAATTGGGGGTCACCACAACATGAGGAACTGTATTAAAGGGTCGCGGCATTAGGAAGGTTGAGAACCACTGCTCTAGAGAATTCCCTATGTTCAACGAAGTGCAAAAACAGCAGAATGTTTTCTGTGCATCCAGGAGTGGCACAGAAGTAGCAGAGAGAAGTGAAAGAGTCACGTGGATGGAACTGAACACAACTCACTGGCAATCCATGCAAACTGTTGGCATGAGACATCTCAATGAATTCCAGCTTGGATTAGACTGTCTCACCCTTCATCACCATGGAACTCCTTAAGCTCCCCATAATTCAGGCAGTCTTGTGAAAATGAGATGGGAACTCCAATTGACTGAGAGAAAATTTCAGCTATGTTAGTGAAATGAATGCTTTGAAACAGAAATTAAGACTCCAAATTTGGCAACACATTAGGTCCAGCATAATAAGAAACCATAGAAAAATAAATTTTTATTTCTTGCATCTGAGTTTACCTCAGATTAAGGGCTGAATTCCATGCACACCATGCTAAGAGGTAATAATTTTAATACAATTGTGTCAGATTTAAAAAGTTAACTACGGGGCCTTGATTGACTTACGAGTGTCCCGACTAACGAGCTTTTCGAGATACAAGCCGTCTCTCGGCCGATTTTTTGCTTTGAGTTGCGAGCTAAAATTCGGGTTACGAGCCAGCTTCAGATACCCCACCGCTAGTTGGCACAGCGAAAGTCACAGTGAACGCCACAACATCAGTCCAGCATCACGTGTCTCACTCGTTCACTTTATGATTTGACATACGAGTAATTTGAGTTAGGAGCTCCATCATGGAACGTATTAAACTCGTAAGTCAAGGCCCCACTATATGTCAGAATTCATTTGGAATAATTTAGCATTAACTGGGACTATTCTAAAGTAGTATGATAATTTTTAAAGGTGTGGTTGTATTCAGTTTAAACTTAAAAAGCATTCCTGTCTTTTGCTTTGATACCATTTCAATATGCATAAAATGAGAAGGTTAGACTGCTTTCCAAATTTTTGGGATTCTGAATTTGAAGCACTTTTGTGCTTTTGTCTCCACTATAACTTCATGCTTTCCAACATAGCCAAATTTATACTTGTTATGTGATTGGGAATTATGTTACATGTATATGTGTATCATATATACGAAATCTGCATACTCCTATATATGAAAATGTATAAAA
>NW_005357414.1:3105570-3115010 GCF_000412655.1 Myotis brandtii | reverse complement strand
TCGTGCTTCAGTGCATGGCTGCCGGCCGCCATCTTGGCTGGCAGTTAATTTGCATAAGGATATGCTGATTAGCCAATGGGAAGGGTAGCGGTCGTATGCTAATTACCATGTTTCTCTTTTATTAGTGTAGATAACTGCAGCAGTTCACCTATTTTAAAACAATTGGAATTCTATTCATTTTTTATTCTTAAGACCATTTCAAATTTAAAGGCTACCTTATTGTATGTTGAAAGTATATTATAACAGTGTGGTAGTTAATAAAACACTATTTTTTCTTTTGAAAAATAAATAAATTTTAATTAATTTTTGGTAGATATACATTCACTTTATTCAAAGTAAATTAACATAAGAAGGTAAACTTTGGAAAAAAATCTTCTTTCCACCTGTATCCATTAGCCACTGAGTTCTCCATATCCCTACTAGATACCCATTTATGTTATTTCCTTGCAGATATTACACAGATACACTTTTAATTACTTTTATTTAATACATTATTTTACCTTTGTTTTTCACTTAGTATACTTGTAGATATCTGATATCAGTATACACAAAACCTCATTATGTTTATAACTGCTTTTTATTTCATTGTGTGTATAAACCATAATTAAGCCATCCCTATTTATGATAATTTAAGTAGTTTTCAAATTTTTGTTTTTAAAAACAGTGTTACTAAGATACACATTTTTTGATTTTTCAATTATAGTTTACTTTCAATATTATTTTGTATTGGTTTCAGGTGTACAGCATAGTGGTTAGACAATCATATACTTTACACAGTGATCCCCTGATATTTCCAGTACCTGCCTGGCACCATACATAGTTATTACAACATTATCGACTATATTCCTTATGCTGTGCTTTACACCCCCATGACTATTTTGTAACTGTCAATTTGTACTTCTTAAACTTTTCACCTCTTTCACCCAGTAAGATATACAATGTTAATAGTTTTATTTTCCCCAATAATGTATTATATCAGTAAGATTATTTGAAGTGGTATTGCTGAATCAGATGGTACACATATTTATATATTTTTATGAATATTGTCAAATTTCTCTACAAGAAGTAATATGGTTAATTCTTTTTATTTTTCAATTACAATTTACTTTTAATATTATTTGTATTGGTTTCAGGTATACAGCATAATGGTTAGACAATCATATTATATGATTTATTCTTTTTTAAGATTTTTAAAAATTGATTTTTATAGAGAGAGGGAGAGAGAAACATTGATGTGAGATGTTTTATTTCCACCTATAGTGGGAAAACACAAAATATTAATTGTGCAAATGGTCTTCTAGTTGTTTAAAAATAGAATTAAGTTTTATTCCTTCTCATTAGAAGTACATCTATTGTGGAAAGAGTGGAATATTAAGCTTTTGTAAAAGCAAGGTATGGTAGGCAGAATAATACCCACCCCCTGAAGATGTCCATGACGTAATCCTCAGAACAACTGAAATTAAGTTTGCAGATGGAATTAAAGTTGGTAATCAGCTGGTCTTAAACAAGGGAGATTATTCTAGATTGTCTGTGTTGCCTTAGGCAGTGGTTCTCAACCTTCCTAATGCCGCGACCCTTTAATACAGTTCCTCATGTTGTGGTGACCCCCAACCATAAAATCATTTTTGTTGCTACTCCATAACTGCAATTTTGCTACTGTTATGAATCGTAATGTAAATATCTGATATGCAGGATATATTTTCAGGGGTCGCGACCCACAGGTTGAGAACCGCTGCCTAGTGTAATCATAAGGGTCCTTTAAATGTAGAAGAAGAAGGCAGAAGAAGCAGTGTCAGAATGACTCAAGTTATAAAGAATCATTCAGCCATTACTAGCTTTGAAGATTTAAGAAGGCCATGAGCTGAGGAATGCTGGTGGCTGTAGAACAGGTGTGGGGAACCTTTTTTTCTGCCAAGGGCCATTTGGATATATATATATATATATATAACATCATTTGAGGGCCATACAAAGTGATCAACTTAAAAATTAACCTGTTATAATTTTTTTTAATTTATTTTATTGATTTTTTTACAGAGAGGAAGGGAGAGGGATAGAGAGTTAGAAACATCGATGAGAGAGAAACATCAATCAGTTGCGTCCTGCACACTCCCTACTGTGTATGTGCCCGCAACCAAGGTACATGCCCTTGACCGGAATCGAACCTGGGACCCTTGAGTCCGCAGGCCGATGCTCTACCCACTGAGCCAAACCGGTTAGGGCATAGCCTGTTATAATTTCATCAAACATTTAATTAACTCATCACTAATGCTTTGGCAGAGCCAGACCAAATTATTTCGTGGGCCCTATGTGGCCCTTAGGCTGGACATTCCCCACCTCTGCAGAAGTTGGAAAAAAAGATAGGAAATGGATTCTTCCCCTAAAGACTTCAGAAAGTAACGCAGCTCTGCCACTGGAACACCTGTCATACTTCTGACTTCCAGAAATGTAAGGTTGTGCTGTTTTAGCTGCAATGTTTATAGTAATTTGTAACAGCAGCATAGGAAACAAATATTCGAGGTAACCTTTTCTCAAAATGAAACTTTTCACAGAAGCCCCACATAAAACAGATAAAAACAGAGCTGCACTAATTGAAGGAGGGCTGTGTCATAGTGATGGAGGAACCTCCAATGGAACCTCTAGGGTTGAGTAGTTTAGAAATTACTTTTGTAAAATAACATGTCCCAATTTAATAAAAGCTACCTAAAGCCACAGGCAGCGACCTACTAGCTATATATTCCCCTGAAATTCCTGCCTTTGTAGCAGAATAAGGTTTTCTTTATTTAATTTTTGAAGGAAATAATTTTAAAAACGTAGACAAGACTTTATATTTTAAGCAATGCAATTTTAACTAGAAATGGGTAAATTAATACATGTGGGCAGCCTCTTTTGCATGGAGTCTATAGCCAAAGCTAGGAAGGAAAGTCTATGGTTCTTTCTTATTCCTTCTTAAGCTCTGCCAGTAGAAAGTGCCTATAAAACAAAGCAGAGGTTTAAAACAGCAAACTGAAGAATAGTACATATTTGGACTAAGAGATGACAATACTTATTATAAGCATGGCAATCAGATTAACATAATATAGACACTGCCTATATTTTCAGCACTTATTTTGCTTAAGCCTAAATGATTTGGGAAATATCTACACCAATATTTCGTTTTTGTTTTTTTGAATGATTTATAATTCGCTTTACAGGTATAAAGTTTCTTCTATAAGTTAGTAGTTTCCTTATCCGTAAATAAAGGCCTTTCTTATTTTTATCATATAATAACTTACCTCAGTACTTTCCACTTAAATAATAAATACTTTTTCCTTGGGTATGTAAATTTCTCAGTAATATTCACTAAGGTTCACAAAAATTTAATTATCTAATTTTATATTAAAAAATTGGTTATTTGAGGGCTATTTGAAAGGGAAAAACTAAGTATGTTGTATTTTTCAGGGTGATGATGGAAATCCAGGGCTACCAGGACCAAAAGGGATCAGAGTAAGTGATATGTGCTTATATGTCAAATGTGTTGTTGGTAAAAACAGAGAAAAAGCAAATGAAGTGTTATGAGACAACAGAAGAAAAGACTCACGTTGAAATGCAAAAATATTCAGTCTTTAAAAAGTTAAAAGAGTTGGTATATGTCTACAATTAGCCCTTAGTATTTTGATAGTTATATTTACATATACAGATGTCTATACACACTAATGTAAGAAGATTTTAAAGTAGCTTATGGTTAAAAATTACAAAGTGATTCATTCTAACAAATTGCCAATTCACTTAAAATATATATCATATAAGTGGTTTAAACCAGAAATTCCCAATCATTGTGATCATCTCAGTCCTCTGGGCCCTCAGACTGTGTACCCTCCCAGTGTTATCATATACACATATTATAATTTTATGTGTCTTGAAGAGTATACATGAGAATCAATGGTTTTAATCACTGCATTAAAGAGTAACTATTTTTTTTAATAATACAACATTACTTCAATATACTTAAAAACTCATTCCATATTCAGATTTCTTCAATTGTCTCACAGATGTCTTTTTATAATGTACTAGAGGCCTGGTGCACAAAATTCGTGCACGGGGGGGGGGGGGTCCCACAGCCTGGCCTGCACTCTCTCCAATCTGGGACCCCTTGAGGGATTGTCTGACTGCCTGTTTAGGCCCAATCGCCCCCACAGGGATCGGGCCTAAACCGGCAGTCAGACATCCCTCTCACAATCCCGAACTGCTGGCTCCTAACCGTTCACCTGCCTACCTACATGATCACTCCCTCACTGCTCCCCTGATGGCCTGACTGCCCGCAAATGCCCTCCCCTGCCAGCCTGATCGCCCACAACTGCCCTGCCCTGCCAGCCATCTTGTGTTGACCTTCTTGTGGTGGCCATCTCTGGCAGCCATATTGTGGTGGCCATCTTGTGAAAATGTGAGGGCAGCCATGTTATGGCGGCCATCTTGTGATGACATTGCGTGAGGGTGTGATGCCACCTAAGCTTTTATTATATGGGATTTGTTCTAACCAGAATCGGAGCAAATTACATATATTGCATTTGGTTGGTGTATTTCTTAAGCTTATTTATCACATCATTGGAGAAACTGGGTGATTTGTATTGCACTGTGTTCCATATTCTGAAAGTAGCTGATTGTTTATTCATGATGTCATTTAAATTGTTTCTCTTTCCCCCCTTATTTTCTGCAAATTGGAGGTTGCCTTGGAAGAGGCACTAGAGAACTTTCTGGGGATACAGAAAGAGCTGTACACTTGAGATTTGTGAATTTTACTGTATGTAAATTATACTGCAAAAAATAAAGGAAATAGAAACATGTACCAATAAGAAAGATCTTGATGTGTTTGTAACCATCAAGTGTGTGGTTTAAAACATTTCTCAGAAGAATTATATATATTGATCACTTCAATAAAGTTTTGTGACTAGTGAAAAAAAATAACACTTTATAGGTCATGCTATGTACTTACTATTCAATTACTTCTTATGGCCCAAATATCTATCTAACCCCTCTTTTATGCTAGATTTAATCAGTGGTCTCAGGATTATGAACCTGATTCTGCTAACAAAAATGTCCACATCAACTTTCACTTAGTGGTTTAGCATCCATCCATGATCATTGTCTAGATCCATTTTTTTCTTTTGTTCAGCATTGCAAAGTGATGATTCTAAAAATTCTATTAATCCTTCATTTATTAACTAGAATTCTACTTTATCAGCTGGAATTCTAATAGGGTAATGAGTTGCTATACCAGCAACTTCAAGTGATGATGAAGGAAGTTTTTTTTAATGTATTATCCTTATAAACACATGGACTTTATTAGTTTCAAACAATTGTGCTCATTATTCTTTTTTAAATATATACTAGAGGCCTGGTGCATGAAATTCATGCACGGGGGCAGGGGGTCCCTCAGGCCGGCCTTCACCCTCTCCAATCCAGGGCCACTGGCTCCTAACCACTCACCTGCCTGCCTGCCTGATTGCCCCTAACCACTCTGCCTGCCTTCCTGATGCCCCTAACTGCTCCCCTGCCTGCCTGATCACCCCTAACCACATCTGCCTGCCAGCCTGATTGCTCTTAACTTCTCCCCTCCTGGTCTGATCACCCCTAACTGCTCCACTGCCTGCATGATCACCCCTCACCACCTCTGCCTGCTGGCCTGATCACCCCTAACTGCCTCTGCCTGTTTTCCTTTGTCACCCTTATCTGCCCTTCCCTGCCAGCCTGGTTGCCCCTAACTGCCCTCCTTGCTGGCCTGGTCACCCCTAACTTCCCTCCCTGCCAGCCTGGTAGCCCCTAACTGCCCTCCCCTGCTGACCTGGTCTCCCCTAACTGCTCTCCCCTGCCAGCCTGATCGCCCCTAACCGCCTCTGCCTCGGCCCCCACCACTGTAGCTTTGTCCGGAAGGACATCTGGATGGATGTCTGGAAGATGCCCAGTCTAATTAGCATATTACCCTTTTATTAGTATAGATTTATTTTTTTATTGTTTAAAGTATTTCATATGTCTCCTTTTTCCCCCATTAACCCCCCTATGTCCACTCCCACCCCCAAGGGCAAGCCCCCACCGCCCCAGTGTCCGTGTCCATTGGTTATGCTAATATGCATGTTTTTTACAGAGAGGAAGGGAGAGGGATAGAGAGTTAGAAACATCAATGAGAGAGAAACATCGATCAGCTGCCTCCTGCACACTCCCCACTGGGGATGTGCCCGCAACCAAGGTACATGCCCTTGACTGGAATCGAACCTGGGACCCTTGAATCCACAGGCCGATGCTCTATCCACTGAGCCAAACCGGTTAGGGCTTTGTCCTGTTCCCTTTTGACAAAACTCTATTGATCTTTGATAACTTCCTTGCTTTCTGATACAAGACCCTTCAGGCTTATTTTGTACATTTTCTCTCCAGATCTATAATTGCCCATGTCTCTGATTCCAGATTCTTTTTAGTGAAAAATGTGTTTTAGATATCCCAGTCTGAATGGTAGGGGTTTTCATTGCTATTGGATTTGTCATTGTTTTGATGTATTTTCAGTGGACAGAAGTAGAAAATAGACATTTTTAAGAGAAAAATATCCTGCATTCATATTATTCCAATGGAAATTTAAAATAAAAAGATTTTTGTATAATTATTCTCTCCCTGCCAGCTCTCTCTCCTTAAGGTGAAAATTTTGATTCTAAATAACATTTTACCCTACAATACACCTATGTTCCTATTTAGTTTCAAATAATAATTTACAAGTTAACAAAATAACAATTTCAATTTTAATGGTGAGAGTAGAATTCTTAAATGCCATTATTTTTCTTTTATTTTCCCCCTTTGAATTGGCTAATTTCACAGAGGAATTAGTCAAAATATCATGTTTTTAAAGCACTTGAAGTCATTATTTTCTTTATATTGTTATGCCAGCAACTTGATATACATTAAGTTCATTGGTTCCAGTTTGTTTGCAATTTTTAATGATTTCCTTTTACCTCATTTTTTTAATCTTTTAATATTTTAAACATTTACATTGTTCTATAAGGTAAGGCATAGTTAGGGATGTTCCTCATCTATCCTTGTCACGCCCCCCCATTCTGTTCCTTCCTTCTTTCTAGATATAATCATTTTTATTATTTTTGTACATCTTTTCATTGTTTAGTATCACTACCCTTCTTATACAATGGTAGCATATTATATATACTATTTACACTTTGCTTCTTTTACTTAATATTATATCTTGGAGACCACTGTACAGAAATCTTCCTCATTCTTTTTAACAACTGCATGGTTTTACATTGTGTAAATTTACCACAATTTCTTTAGGCATGTTCTTATTGTTTCCAATCTTTAGCTATAATTATGGTTACATATTCATTTCTAAAGTTAAGCTATAATAATGCTTCATTGAATAAACTTGAATTTCATATTTTGTTTCATAATTTCTAGTATAACTTTGGAGTAAACCCTTAAAAATGTGTTGCTTCAAAGGGCAAATACTTGAATAATTTTGCTAGATACTTCCAAATTTCTCCCCATGGCATTTGGATCCCATTAGGGGTGTATGAGAATACCTTTTTCCCATACCCTCACTTGCAGAGAATATTGTCAAATTTGTATTTTTTTATAATCTTGACAGGGAAATTGATTGAAGAATTTTTGGGGCGATCACATTGATGATCTCTGGTGCAGATATATTTGCCACTTACCCATCCTGCTGAATTCAGTATTCATCACAAACCTTGGAGAACCACTTTATCTTTTATAAAAGACATTTTCTTCTTCTTCTTCTTTTTTTGTTGTTGTTAATCCTCACCCAAGGATATTTTTCTATTGATTTTTAGAGAGAGTGGAAGGTAGAGGGAGAGACAGAGAGGGAGAAACATCTATGTGACAGAGACACAACAATTGGTTGCCTCCTGCGTGTGCTCTGACAGAAGCTGGGGATTGAGCCTGCAACTGAGGTACATGCCCTTGACCAGAATTGAACCCAGACCCTTCAGTCCTTGGGCTGATGCTCCATCCACTGAGCAAATCCAGCTAGAGCTAGAAAAGACATTTCATCCATTAATTTGCTGCCTCTTACTAAGTACAATGAAGACAATGTTCCTTCTAATAGGAGTTCCTTCTGTAGTTTTCTATAGAGACTTTTAACATGTATAGGAGTTTTGTTTTTTTTAATGATGTGTAAAAGAACAGCGAGTGGCAATAATCAGTGAGACACAGTTTATCCATTGCATTTCTAAATGTAATTTTCACAATTCCCTTAGGTATGATATTATCTCATTTTTACTAATTGTTATTTGTTTCAAGGATTTTATTTCTTCTTATAGGGTCCTCCTGGACTTCCTGGATTTCCAGGTACACCAGGTCTTCCGGTAAGTAGGATTTGGATCTTATTTTTAAATCCCTTAAAAAGAATTATAAGATTTCTTTTTTTTATGGCTGAATAACATTCCATTGTGTAAATGTACCACAGCATTTTTGTATCTATTCATCTACTGATGGGCACGTGGGCTACTTCCAAATCTTGGCTATTGTAAATAGCACTACAGTGAACATAGGGGTGCATGTATTTTTTCCTGATTGATGTTTTGGCTTTCTTTGGATATATTTCCAGAAGTGGGGTCATTGGGTCATAAGGCAGTTCCATTTTTAATTTCTTGAGGAAACTCTATACTATTTTCCACAGTGGCTGCACCAATCTGCGTTCCCACCAACAGTGTATGAGCGTTCCCTTTTCTCCAAGTTCTTGCCAAGTCAGAGAAAGACACATACCACATGATTTTACTTATGTGTGGAATCCAATAAATAAAATTTAAAAAATAGAAACAGATTCATAGATATAGAGAACATACTGACAGCTGTCATAAGGGAAGGCATTGGGGAACTGGGTGAAATAGGTGAAGGGATTAATAAAAAAACAACAATATAAAAATGTCATAAACACTGATGACAGTATGGTGATTTGGTGACTACCAGAAAGAAAGAAGGTGGGGGGGAGGTAGAAGAGGGTAAAGGAGGGATAAATGGTAATAGAAGGAGACTGGATTTTGGATGATGAACGCACAATACCATATACAGATGATGTATTATAGGATTGTATACCTGAAACCTATATATCACTTTTCATAGGGAATGCCAGGCCATGATGGGGCCCCAGGACCTCAAGGTGTCCCTGGATGCAATGGAACCAAGGTGAGATCTCAACTAAAGTTTAGGCAATATGATTGATAATAATAGATTTAAAAATCTAAATAAATCAATATTAAGAATGTTGAAGAAGAGATATAATATAGCTTCATGTCTGGGACATACATAGCTGTGTGTTCTGAGTTAACATTTTCAATAATTTGAAACATCAGTAATGCTTTCAGTTTGTGTAAGTAGCTGGGATATTGCATTGAATTGAAGATTATTACGAAAACCTTTTCCGACTTTAGTGTAAAGTAAGATAAAAGTTA
>NW_005357414.1:3102824-3104768 GCF_000412655.1 Myotis brandtii | reverse complement strand
CCGAAGGACTTGTATGCATGCATATAAGCATAACCAATGGACATAAGACACTGGGGGGTAGGGGGGGGGCCAGAGGATTGTCAAGGGCGGGGAAGAAAAAAAAGGACACATATGTAATACCCTTTGTAATACTTTAAGCAATAAAAAAATAATAATAAAAAAATAAATGTTAAAAATGTAACATTAAATTGCTAGTAAGGAAAAACAAGGTGATTTTTAACATTTAATCTTACTCAATTTTAATTTAACTTTTAATGCTATATTGGTAAAAAGAAACATGCATTTTTGTTAAAGTCTTATGTTTAAGATCTGTATAATTCAATTTTCCTTCTCATTACATACGATAAACATGTTTTTTTCCTGACCCACTTTTCTTGTTTTTAGTCATAACTTGAGCAACAAACAGACCACTGGCCCAAGTTTTAAATTTGAAGACAAAATATTATTTATAATGAGAATACTATGTTATATGATTAAAGGAATAGTTTTATTTCTTTTTGAAAAGCAACAATTTAGCAGATTTCATAATTAGTTTGTATTTGAGGTCTCTAATTACATGAACAACAAAATTTTTAAAATGGATTTGTTATGCATACTTTTAGATAAAATGGTTTCTTATATTTCTTACTGTACAACTAATAGAATGAACCCCAGACATAGAACCAGAATATATCTTTTCTTTTGTTTTCTGTCTTCTAAACTTAATGTTCAGGCCACTTCTTTTCTCTCTGAGCCTACCTTTTCCATGTGCAAAAAGTGGTGAAGAGAGGGTATTGGACAATAAATAAAGGCACACAGATCAAATAATTTTACTCTTTTAAACCTCTGATAAGGATGTTTCTAGGATTACTGTGGCATAAAGGTATTTGAAAGGAGGGTGCATTGGGGTTCTTCTACAACAAATTTATCTTTTGTTTTCTAAACCAAATGTTCATAGTAGCACATTACAATAGTGAGTGAGAACAAAATTGGTGCCTAGGAAACATAATGACCTGCAATTGCTAGAACTATTGCCATCATTGTCCTCTTGGTGATATTAATGGCATTATTACCATATTTTCCTCTTAACAAAAAAAAAGTGAATAGTTTGCAATAAAAGAAAATACAATGACAGTTAAAATAAGAATCTATAGAATACATGGGCAGGAAATTGGGGCAAATCATTAATTATTAAATGTGATTATGGCCAGGAATCTGGTGTGATTGTCTCAAAGTGGATTTGTCAGAATAAAATGACTGAGGTAGAAGATCTTCTGTCTTTATTTTTTATTGGGATTGATAAATAGGGATAAAAGTATCTTAGAAGTTTGACATAATCTGGATAGTTGATACTGAAATAATTGGAAAGTGAAGGCTAATGAATTTTTGGCAACCTGGCATGTTTCAAAATGGCTTTTACAGAAATCTTCAATAAATGATTTCAATAAATCATTGTTTGCTGGTATAGTTATGCTTTCTTTCTTGTTCCTCATGCTCTTTCTTTTTAACTTCTAGGGAGAACGTGGATTTCCAGGCAGTCCCGGTTTTCCTGGTTTACAGGGTCCTCCAGTAAGTTATAAAATTTGGGATTGTAATGAACACAGGAATTGGCAGAAGAAGCAGAAGTGTAGAGAGTGAGCTCAGTGCATTCATGTGGAACAACGATAAATTTTAAAGTAGTAAACTAGAAAAGGTTTTTAAAAACCAAAGTTTGTAGTATAGCTCTGTGCTGTGTAAAAGCAAGAATTCTGTTATTTAATACAGGGTGGGGTAAAATTAGGTTTATAGTTGTGAGCATGTGAAACACAGAGTTAATTCTTGTTTTATTATTTTAATTATTGTATTATTTTCCATACGAACAGCTGTAAACCTACTTTTGCCCACCCTATACAAATGTCACCTCTAAGTATCCTAAGATGCATTGTACTCAGAATGACCCTATAGATCTATTCACTTTGGGCTCTA
>NW_005357414.1:3100205-3102746 GCF_000412655.1 Myotis brandtii | reverse complement strand
TATTTTCTTTTTAAAAAGAGGGACCTCCTGGGATTCCAGGTATGAAGGTAAGCATCTCATGCTGGGACGGAAAATATTTTGAATAAAATATTTGGAAAGCCTGTAACTTCAATCAGATAACGTCACTGACTTCTGTCTTAAAAATGGATGCTTCTAGAGCTTGTTGCACACTTACAAGCTCTCCTGAAGCAGTCTCCTTTGGATTTAAGTACCTCCCTTGTATGATGCACTTGTAAATATGTATATCAGAGTCAAATTTCTTTTCTGAGACCTTTAGTCCTCATTACATTTTTATACAATTGACCACCTGCTCTCTCAAGAAACTCTTTTCCCCTGTATTCTGTGACACTATCCTTCCCTGATTCTTAATCTGCATCTCAGTACATTCAGCAGTGTTGTATGCAAGCTCATACTATCCTACCCAGCAGGTATTAGGGCACAGTCTGACTCTCTCTTCTCTTCTATGCCTAGCAATATTATTAATGCTCATTGTATTGTTACTATTTAGTTACTGAATACCTACATTTATATCACTAAAACAGACTTTTCTTATGACCTAGATGCCTCCCTGACATCTCTACTCAAATATTTCTCAGACATTCAAATTAACATGTTCAAAGTTAACACAGACCCCAAAATAAACCTGTTCTTTTCTCTGGCTTCTCCATTTCTAAAATTTGCATCACTATATATTATGTACACTATTACATAAGCCCCAAAACTTCCTGTTTTTATTTCTCCACATACCTCTACCCCCTCAATCCATTATATCACTAAATACTGTGAGTTTTGCCTATAAAATATATCTTAAATTTATCCGCTTTTCTCCATCCCCACTGCCACTAAACTAACTATAATGTCTCATATAGACAGTTGTAATAGCCCCTTACCTAATCTCTCTCTCTCTCTCTCTCTCTCTCTCTCTCTCTCTCTTTGTTGTTTTTTGCTATGCGCCCCCGAACTTCAAAACAGATTTAATCTCTACAAAACAGCCAAGAATGATCTTTTGAAAATGTAAATAAATAGTTTTATCTTTCTGCTTATAAACCTTCAAGAGCTTCCCACTGCATCTAATCAAGTGCATCTAACATTCTTTTCCTGTAAGACCGGCATGTTCCGGTCCCTGCCTATATTTTCAGCTTTATCTTTAAGCCACTTTTCCCTTAGGTCACTGATCACACCACACTCTTCATTAAGTTATTTGAATGTCCCAAACTCTTCCCTTTCAGGGTTCTTTCACTATCTGACACTCATCCCCGATCTTCACCTGGATGATGCCTTATTATCCTTTAGCTCCCAGCCTAAATGTTACCTTCAGAGATTCTCCTTCTGTGACTGCTCACACTAAATTAATTTCCTTAACTATTTTTAATTGAAATATATTAATGTTCCACATAGAACATTGCATAAACTTAAGGTGTACATGTTAATTAGATACATTTATATATAATAACTATCATTATAACAATAACTAGAGGCCAGGTGCGGATTCGTGCACAGGTGGGGTCCCTCGGCCTGGCCTGTGGGGATAGGGCTGAAACCAGCTCTCTAACATCCCCTGAGGGGTCCTGGATTGAGAGAGGGCACAGGCCAGGCTGAGGGACCCCACCAGTGCACAATCAGGGCCAAAGAGGGACCGCAGGAGAGCTCCAGGGCGTGTCCGGCCTATCTTGCCCAGTCCCGATTGGCTGGAACACAGCAGCAAGCTAACCTACCAGCCAGAGCATCTACCCCCTGATGGTCAGTGCGCATCATAGTGACTGGTCAAATGGTCAAACAGTCGGACACTTAGCATATTAGGCTTTTATTATATAGGATTATTGTGTGTGTATATAGTCTATAAATATGCCTATATCTATGTCTATCCATCCATCCATCATCTATTTATCATCTATCCATCTACCTACCTACCTATCTATCTGAGAGAGAGAGAGAGAGAGAGAGAGAGAGAGAGAGAGAGAGAACAAAAAGATCTAGAGTCCTTGACATGAATGTCTGGTGTAGAATTCTAATGAAGGCACTTGGTCTCATCTAGGTGACAGTTATGTAAGAAAGAAAAATCAAGTACATTTCACTTCTTATAACAAGCACCTAAAAATTACTGTGTTTATATAAAAATGGGTTTTTCTGTGTTGTCAAGTGTAAAGCATAATAACTAATACTGAGAAATCTCTCCTATCACAAGAATATTCATCAAATGACCTAGGCTTTTATTATATAGGACTAGAGGCCCGGTGCACAAAAATTTGTGCACTCGGGGGGGTCCCTCAGCCCGGCCTGTGCTCTCTCGAAGTCTGGAATGTCTCGGGGGATGACCACCTGCTGGCTTAGGCCCGCTCCCCGGGGGACTGGGCCTAAGCTGGCAGTGAGACATCCCTCTGGAAGCCCTGGAGCCCTCAGGTGATGTCCACTTGCCAGCGGGGAGCAGGCCTAAGCTGCAGTCGGACATCCTTAGCGCTGCTGAGGAGGCGGGAGAGGCTCCCACCACCACCGCTGTACTGGCAGCCGTCAGCCTGGCTTGTGGCTGAGCAGAGCTCCCCC
>NW_005357414.1:3093278-3098942 GCF_000412655.1 Myotis brandtii | reverse complement strand
CCATGAGGGTGTGGCCATCCTGGGTGAGGGGCTGATGGCTGTTTGCAGGCTGGCCACAACCCCCAGCCACCCAAGCTCCCACTGGAGGCTGGCTGGAAGCAGGTATCTGGGATTTATTTATCTTCTATAATTGAAACTTTGTTGCCATGAGTGGAGGCCACAGCTGGCTCAGGGCAGGCGGAAAGCTTGGCTTCCTCCATCGCCCGGGAAACCGAGCCTCCTGCTTGCTCCAGCTCCGTGGCTGCCGGCCTCCATCTTGGTTGGGTTAATTTGCATATAGTCGCTCTGATTGGCTGGTGGGCGTGCCTTAGGACATAGCGAAGGTATGGTCAATTAGCATCTTTGTCTTTTATTAGTGTAGTTTAGCACCTCTATCATTTCACATAATTATCATTTCGTTTGTTTGCCAATACTCACCTGAGAATATGCTCCCATTTATTTTAGAGAGGGAGGAAGGGGGAGAGAGAGAGACAGAAACAGACACAGAAAGAAAAAGAGAGATATGAGAGAGAAACATGGATCAGTTGCCTCCCACAAGCACCTTGACTGGGGATCAAACTGCAACCTAGGTATGTGCCTAACTGGGAATCAATCCTGCAACCTTTTAGCATACAGGACGATACTATAACCAACAGAGCCACCTGGCCAGGGCAATTATAATTTCTTTTTAATCCTCCGCTATTTCTTTATCATGTACTATTTTGTTTTTCTTCATTGCCCTTAACAGAACATTTGGTCATCTTATTTGTTTTCATTTTATGCTCTTTATTCCCCCAGTATATTGTTAGCACCATGAGAACAGAGGTCTTGTTAACCTTTTTCACTAATGAGTACTCAGAGCCTAACACAGTTCTTGGCAAATATTAATATTCAATAATTTTTTAATGAATGAGTAACTGAAAGGATCACAGTCTCTTTTAAATAATTTTACTTCAGTATACTCTGGCTACTTCCTCACTTCCCATTAAAAGGCAAATTTATTCATGTTAATTATTGAGCTTGCCTAATCTTTCAGGACATTCATGTGACAAATTGAATTATCAGATCATTTTTCATGCTCTTGCCAGTTTTCATGTATCATAACTGTTATTTATAACTTTCATTGATGGTTTCTTTCAGGGTGAACCAGGTAGTATAATTATGTCATCACTGCCAGGACCAAAGGGTAATCCAGGATATCCAGGTCCTCCTGGAGTACAAGTAAGCAACCAGTTATTTTCTTCTTTGCAATATTGATTTAA
This sequence comes from Myotis brandtii, assembly GCF_000412655.1. Classification (NCBI taxonomy): domain Eukaryota; kingdom Metazoa; phylum Chordata; class Mammalia; order Chiroptera; family Vespertilionidae; genus Myotis; species Myotis brandtii. The sequence continues at coordinate 3,097,701 of NW_005357414.1, read as the reverse complement.
TCAAAGCACAGCATCACTTTTTTCTTTTTAGCTTTTAGTTATAGAAATTATCATCTGAAGTTTGACAGACATTGCAAGTACTTCTATCTGAAGATGAAAGCAATCTGGACCAGGGAGAATTTTAAGAAGCACTGCTGCTTTTTTTTTTTTTTTTTACTTTTCTAAATAATTTCCATGGAGATACTTGTTTTATTATTTGGCAGCAGAAATAGGCTTCTATATTTTTATTTTTGTGCTGTGGGGATCAGTAGGATAGCAGGATTGGTCAATAATTATAAATGATCTGATTAAAAAGAAAATCGACTTAGATCTTCCATTTAAGGCATTAGAAGATGTCATTTGTAACACTATCAGTTATGCATATTTTAGGTTGAAGGAATACAATTGATGCATCAACTACAATCTTAAAAAAAGTTATATTAGCCTACAAATAATAAATATGCATAGAGACAGTAATAACTGGAGTATTTGTAGATTAGGAAGTCAATTACTTGAGGTTTATATTTATGAGGACTAATCCCTTTGCCAAAAACAAAAATTAATACTTTCTAATATTTGATCACTAACATAAAATGTCAAGGACTTTTTAAAACTACCTTCTCATATCATACTTATCACCCATCCATATGCTCTTAAGTACTTTCAACTTTACCCATTATCTTTTATAAATTTGTATTATGTAATGTTAGATGCGTGGTGCAAGAAATTCGTGCACAGGTAGGGTCCCTAAGCCTGGCCAGCGATCAGGGCTGATCTGTGGGATGACAGGCGGGGAGATTGGAAGGCCCCCACTGGCACCTGCCTTGGCTGGCCTGACGCCTCCCACTCGCTGGCCCCACCTCCCACCTCCAGTTGCCTCCCTCTGTGAGGTTACCGACGGGATGATCAGGGGGGCTCCCGCTGACACCCGCCTTGGGTGGCCTGGGGGCAGCTTCTGCATTGAGCGTCTGCCCCCTGGTGATCAATGCGTGTCATAGCGACCTGTCATTCCACTGGTCGTTCCACTGTTTAGTTGATTTGCATATTAGGCCTTTATTATATAGGATTTGAAAATATAGCAGAATGCATGCAAAATATATGTATGCTATGAAGCATAAATACCCAATAAACACCTGTGACCCCAACACAACATGTAAGAACTAGAATATTACAAATAATTTTGGATAAACCTGTGGTTTCTGCCTTTTCTCAAGTCATAACTATCATCTCAAGTATTCCATTGCTTCTTTTTTTAATTGTGTTATATATGTCTCCTTTTTCCCTGATTGACATCCCCCACCACTCCCGCCTCCCAAGACATTGCTTCTTAAAAATAGTTTTGCTATATATATTTTTACATATAAACAATAGAATACTTAGTAGTTTTGCTTTTAAAATAATATAATACATATGTGGTTTTCTACAAAATTTTCTATTTGATATGTAAAGATTCATCTATATGATTATATGTGTCTCTAGTTCATTCAGTTTCATTTCTACAAAATATTTCATTGTGTAGCTATACTACAATTTGTTTCTCCAATCTCCTATTGTTGAATATTTGGGTTATGTCAGGATTTTTTAAAATTAAAAACAATTCAGGATTTATAACTAGATATAAAATTGCTAGATTTGAAGGGAGTCAATTTTTCAAGTGTTTAAGATGATAAATTGTGTTCCACAACAATTGCATCATTTTCTTATTTTTTCCAGTTATTCTTACTTCCTTTGTCATCTTTAATCTTATTTCATTGATTCTAAACAATTGAATCTAAACATCAAAATAAACAAGCAAGCAGAACAGAAACAGACTCATAGATAGATACAGAGAAAATATTGACAGTTGCTAGATGGGATAGGGATTAGGGGAGATGGGTGAAAAGATGAAGGTTTTACAAAATACAAATTGGTTGTTACAGCATAGTTGTGGGTATGTAAAGTACACCATAGGGAATATAGTCAATAACATTCTAATAACTATGCATGGTGTCAGATGGGTATGAGATTTATCAGGATGATCACTTAGTAAGTAATATAATGTCTAACCATTGAGTTTTACACCTGGAATTAATATAATAATGTATGTCAACTGTAATTGAAAAATAAAAAATGATTTAAAAATAAAAATTATAAAAGCCACCTTGAAACTAATAGCGTTCCCTTCCCAGTTCTAGCATAAGAGCACCACTCAATGTCCATGTTTATCACTTTATTTTCTAAAACTTCCTTATCATGTGTTTGTTCCACATTTGTTATCTACCGCTGTAAAACATAAGTTTTCTAAAAGTTTCATCCATCTGTTTAGTTGATATTTTTAATCATTTTTGCTTCCTTTATAACAGGGCCCAGCTGGTCCCATTGGTTTACCAGGGCCAATTGGTTCTCCAGGACCCCCAGGTTTGATGGTAAGCTTGCTTGTGTAATTTTATTTCTCCCTCTTTTATTTTTATTTCCTTCTTTGAAAGTGTAATGCATTTTCAATCTTTACAATCTAGAATAATCTTACTAACGAGAGATTTAACAATGTCATCATGAACAATATATGCTAAGTAATAGCTCCATTGTATAGATGGGAAAAATTAGGGTCACAAAATGAAAGATTTAAAATAAAGTATTTTGCTGTTACCTCTTGATATGTCAGTGTTGAAGTCGATTCTGGCCATTTCATGAAGTCTTCCACAATAGTTCTCTAGTAAATAAAACATGTTTCATCAAAATGAAGTTTTCTTTTTTAAATTTTTATTGATTTTTTTACAGAGAGGAAGGGAGAGGGATAGAGAATTATAAACATCAATGAGAGAGAAACATCGATCAGCTGCCTCCTGCACACCCCCTACTGGGGATGTGCCCGCAACTAAGGCACATGCCCTTGACCATAATAGAACCTGGGACCCTTTAGTCCATATGTCGATGCTCTATCCACTGAGTTAAACCAGTTAGGACTAAAGTTTTCTTTTTAAGAGGAACAAAAAAAAAAGGTATTTACACAAAAAATCATCTCTGATTTCTTAGGGGCCTATGACAAAATTGTAGGCCTGTTGAGATTAGTGAACACTCTGCAGTGGGATAAGAATATGTGTACCTCAGGGAAGAAGCAAAAACTTCTAAAGACTGAATGTGTGGGCAGACTATTAATTTACTACCTCTATGGATACTCATATTTTTTACTATAATAAATTCTTAGTATTTTCACTCCGGAAATACTCAGGTTTAATTCAACTCATGTTTTGGACTTACAGCTTTGCTGTTGCCCTCTTAAAAAGGCAAGAAAATTGTACTTCAGTCAAAGTAATTTCTGAGGTGCTACTCTATCATCTGCCATGTATTTAAGTGACAGTTTTCATTATACCTTTATAGATGCTACATTTTTGCCTATGACAGTTGTTCCTCTATTGTTAAATAACAGAAGAATCTATCAGAAAAGATTGTGATTACTGATTTCCTGGAAATATTTTTAAAGATGATTAGAAACATCCTTTATTTAGTTTGTTTTAGTTGTAGACATGCTGCAAAATATGAGACAGGGCTATGAAACTTTTTCTTAATTCTGTTGTTATAACATTGGTATACACTAAGTGTGTTGTTACACCTTGCATTTCCCTAACTTTTGTGGCACATAACTTATTCATTATGCACTTCTAAATGTCCTTTCAATTAACCTTGATTCAACGGGTGAAACCAAGACTTAGAAATGCCACTAAAGTGTAATATGTAAATAAATAGGTCCCTTGATATCAAGAGGTGACACACTTGGGCAGACAAATGCCTATTTAACTTTTAAAACCTTGTAACATTCTCAAATATACAAAATCAGAGCACATAAAAATAAAACTGTACTAAAATATTTAACACTAGAGGGTTTGTGCACTCGTGGGGTCACTCAGCCTGGCCTGTGCCCTCTTGAAATCCATGAAACCTTGGGGGATGTTGGCCAGGTCTGTAGGGATGTGGCAGAAACTAGCAATCCAACATCCCCTGAGAGATGTAGGAAGTGGAAGGCAGCCAGGGAGGAGCCCAAGCCAGGGCTGGGCATCATGCTGCTCCCACTCATCCTGGCCACACTGCGCCTTGGTAGTGCTACTGCAGCTGCGGGAGAGGCTCGCGCCACAGAAGTGGCATTTGCCAGCCATGAGCCCAGCTTCTGACTGAGCATTGCTCCCACTGTGGGAGTGCACTGACCACCAGGGGGAAGTTTCTGCATTGAGTATCTGCTCCTGGTGGTCAGTGTGCATCATAGTGACCCGTCAATCAGTCGTTTGGTCTCTTAGGCTTTTAAATATAGACTAGAGGCCCGGTGCACAAAAATTTGTGCACTCAGGGGGAAGGGGGGTCCCTCAGCCCGGCCTGTGCCCTCTCGCAGTCTGGGACCCCTCGGGAGATAACGACCTGCTGGCTTAGGCCTGCTCCTGGGTGGCAGAGGGCAGGCCCAATCCCTAGGTGCAGC
>NW_005357414.1:3090812-3092495 GCF_000412655.1 Myotis brandtii | reverse complement strand
CTGGCTCTAGCTCTGAGGCTTCCGCTGCTGAAAGCTGGTATCTGGTTTGTTTGCGTTCTATAATCGAAACAATGTATAACTCCAGCTCTGAGATCCCGGCGGCTGAAAGCTGGTTTCTGGGGTTTTGTTTAGCTTCTATATTTGTTACAATGTTTCAAACTGCCAGGTCAGAGGCCAGCAGTGGCAGGCGGGGAACGTTGGAGTCCGCCAGTCACTGGAGCAAGCAAGCCTCCCTGTTCGCTTCAGTGCATGGCTGCCGGCCGCCATCTTGGTTGTCAGTTAATTTGCATATACTCACTGATTAGCCAATGAAAAGGGTAGCGGTCATACGCTAATTACCATGTTTCTCTTTTATTAGTGTAGACTAGAGACCCGGTGCATGAACATTCATGCACTGGATGGGCGGTCCCTCAGCCCGGCCTGCCCCCTCTCAGTCGAGGAGCCCTCAGGGGAAGGAGGCGGCCCGGCGATCAGGGGAAGGCGACTCCCCATCACACCTCTGCTGCTGCCACTGCCAGCAGTGTAAGCCTCAGCAAGCCCTGTCACCTGATCCTTGGGTGGCCCTGGGAAGCTGGGCAGCCACCATTTGAGGCTTGCCTGTGCCTCGGTCTGGCCCTGGGCAGCTGGGCCGCCAACATCTGAGGCTTGCCTGCCCCTCAGGCGTTGGCTGGGCAGCCGCCATCCAAGGCTTGCCTGCACCTTGGGCTGGCCCTTGGTGGCTGGGGGACTGAGGGGACTGGGGTATTCCAGAGGCAGGCATGTGGAAAGGCCGGGCTTGCCTGGGGGCGGGCCCGACCTTGCCATGCTCCTGCCACCACAACAGGGTTGAGGGGACTAGGCGCTGCCATCTTGTGGCTGTGGGTGCCACTATCTTTGAGGGTGTGTCAGTCAATTAGCATATTCCCTCCTTATTGGCTGTGGGCACCACCATCTTTGAGTGTGTGGCAGTCAATTAGCATATTCCCTCCTTGTTGGCTGTGGGTGCTGCCATCGTTGCGATAGCGTGAGGGTCAATTAGCATATTCCCTCTTTATTAGATAGGATGTTATTTATTTATTTATTTATTTATTTTTATTTTCTCTTACTCTCCACCTTTTTTTATTATTCAAAAATCAAATATATTATATTTAAATCATCTACCCTCAATTTTTATTAATGTACCATCATTTTCCCAAGATATGAAGTTTCAGAATTTCTTTGGAATACTTTTTCATGGTTCTAGGTTTAACAAAACTGTTGAAACTTAAATTCCACTCTAGCTCCCTGAATTCTCAAGACAGTTGCTAATGTAAATATATCTACAATAATAAAAGAGAAACGTGGTAATTAGCGTACGACCACTACCCTTCCCATTGGCTAATCAGTATCTCCTTATGCAAATTAACTGTCAGCCAAGATGGCGGCCGGCAGCCAGGCAGCTGGAAGCGAACATGAGGCTTGCTTGCTCCAGTGACTGCGGACTCCAACGTTCCCCGCCTGACTTGCCGGCCTCTGAGCTACAACTCTAAGAAACTATGTTGCAAATATAGAAGCTAAACAAAACCCCAGAAACCAGCTTTCAGCCTGCCGGGATCTCAGAGCTGAAGTTATACATTGTTTCGATTATAGAACAGCAAACAAACCAGATACGAAGCCTCAGAGCTAGAGCCAGAGCTAAAGCTGGCCCAGAATAAAATAAAAAAA
>NW_005357414.1:3077602-3089512 GCF_000412655.1 Myotis brandtii | reverse complement strand
CGGGCTGAGGGACCCCCCCCCCCCCGCCGAGTGCACAAATTTTTGTGCACCGGGCCTCTAGTATACATATAAAAGCCTAATATGCCAAGTGTCCCCTTGGGAGTCTGAGCAGGAGACCAGGAGTTCGATCACTCGCTATAACATGAGCTGACCACCAGGGGACAGCATGGAATGAAGGAAGGCGCTGGCCAGCAGCCAGCAGCTGGGAAGAAAGGCCCCAGCCAGCAGCCAGCAACCAGGGAAGGAAGGCCCCGGCTGGCAGCCAGCAGTCGGGGAAGGAAGGCCCTGGCTGGCAGCCAGAAGGCCCCAATCGGCCCCTATTGCCGGCCAGGTCTAGGTACCCTACTTGTGCATGAATTTTGCACACCGGGCCTCTAGTTTTAATAGAAAATATGTAATCAAAATTTTATATCGCTTTTGTATGCACATAGTTTAAAGATTGCTTTTGAAACCTAGAAATAGACCCAAGCCATTATGCTCAATTAGTATTTTACAGAGGCAAGAGCATAAAATGGAGTCATGACAGTCTCTTCAATAAATGGTGCTGGGAAATTTGGTCCGATACATGTAAAAAATGAAACTAGATCACCAACTTACACCATACACAAAAACAAACTCAAAATGGTTAAAGGACTTAAATGTAAGAAGGGAAACCGTAAAAATCTTAGACTCCATAGCTAGCAAAATATCAGACATATGTTGTAGCAATATCTTTACTGATACAGCACCTAGGGCAATGGAAACTAAGGAGAAAATAAACAGATGAGGCTACATCAAAATAAAAAGCTTCTGTACAGCAAAATAAACCATCAACAAAACAACAAGAAAGCCCACTGCATGGGAGAACATATTTACCAATAATATCTCTGATAAGGGTTAATCTCCAAAATTTACAGGGAACTCATACAACTTAACAAAAGGAAGATAATCCAATCCAAAAATGGGCAAAGGACCTAGACACTTTTCAAAAGAGGACATACAGAAGGCAGAGAGGCATATGAAAACATGCTCAAAGTCACTAATCATCGGAGAGATGCACATCAAAATGACAATGAGGTACCATCTCACACCTGTCAGAATGGCTATCATCAACAAATCAACAAATGACAAGTGCTGGCGAGGATGTGGAGAAAAAGGAATCCTTGTGCACTGCTGGTGGGAATGCAGAATAGTGCAACCACTGTGGAAAACAGTATGGAGTTTCCTAAAAAAATTAAAAATGGAACTGCCATTTGACCCAGAAAACCCACTTGTAGGACGATATCCCAATAAACCAGAAATACCAATCAGAACGGATATATGCACCCCTATGTTCATAGCAGCACAATTTACAATAGCTAAGATTTGTAAACAGCCTAAGTGCCTATCAGCAGATGAGTGGATTAAAAACCTGTGGTACCTACACAATGGAATACTATGCTGCTATAAAAAAGAAGGAACTTTTACCATTTCCAACAGCATGGATGGAACTGGAGAGCATTATGCTAAGCGAAATAAGCCAGTCGGAGAAAGATAGATATCACATGATCTCGCTCATATGTGGGATATAATGATCAACATAAACTGATGAACAAAATAGATCCAGAGACAAGGAATGGGGGGAGGGAGGTTAGAAAGCAACCAAAGGACCTGTATGCATGTATATTAGCATAACCAATGGACACAGACACTGGAGCAGTGAGGGCTTGCCCTCAGGGATGGGAGTGGCCTGGGGGTGTCGATTGGGGAAAAAGGAGGCATATGTGATATTTTAAACAATAAAAGAAAATGAAAAAATGATTGCTTTTGTCAATAAAACTATACCATCTTTCACAAAATTCTAAACAATTTAAGAACTGTGATATAGAACAAAAATTATACCTGATAAAACAGGTACCAGCACAGTAGGTAATATTATATAAAAAAAAAAGTTTTAATGGTCTCAGATATATACTCAACAACTAAGCATACTCTCAGGGAAACAAAAAGTCAAAAGCAAATGAAACAAAAATTATGACACAAATGACCATATCTATAATTCCACTCAATCTTTAAGTATGGACAAGTCCTGTAAACACATCTTTTTAGAATTAGAGAGTTAATTGCCTTATGTTACCTAAATTAACCTATAATTCTGACATGAGAAATTTGATGTTTGTTGACATTAACTTTTTTACTTATTTTGGCACTGGTGTCTCTATCCATCCTTGTATGTCTTCCCCTGCCCACTCGTATCCTGACATGAGAAATCTCCACATTGATCTACTTTGTTTAAATTATTTAAAATGTGTGTCTGACTAGAAAGCAATGAGGAAAAATAGAAAATATTATTTTGAAGGGCGTCCTCAGTCCTCATTTTTATGCAACAAAATAATTTTTAGATAAACATTAATATAACACTTGTTTCCTTTTCTGTGTCTTCAATTCTTAGGGCCCTCCTGGTCCACCAGGACTTCCAGGACTAAAGGTATTTTCTTTTTCTTTACATCTTTTATTTGGTGTGGATTTTTTTTCTTATTGTCAATGAGATTTTAAGCTGAATCCTATCTCTTCAGGGTAATATGGGCTTAAATTTTCAAGGACCCAAGGGAGAAAAGGTGAGTAAAGATAAAAAGGGATTATTCATCCCCAAGTTTGTTCCTTTCATAGTCATTTGAACTTGTCATTTTGCCTCTTGTCACTTTGCTTACATGTTATATTATTTTCTGTGTAAATTATGAAATATCACATTCTTATTTTATCTTGCAAATAGGGTGAGCAAGGTCTTCAGGGCCCTCCTGGGCCACCAGGGCAGATCAGTGAACAGAAAAGACCAATTGATGTAGAATTTCAGAAAGGAGATCAGGTGAGTGTGTGGAGAGAAAATCAGTTAGCATCTGCTATAAAAGTGGCATTCCATTAAAATGCATTATAAGCTCTAAATGATTACATTACTTTAAAAATAACAAGGATTTGAGATAATTAAATGTTTAAAGAACTTTACTGATGTATAATATACTATATACTTTATAATCCATCCACTTAAAGTGTAAGATTACATTTTCTAGTATATTTACAGGGGGGTATCTGTAATACTTTCAACAAAAAAAGATAAATTTTTAAAAATCATTAATACTTTCATTTTAAGTATTGTCTTGTTTTTTATCTCAAAATTTGACTTGACCATACACTAAAAATTAAATGAAGTGAAAAAAGATGGTCCATTTGCCTAGCAGATTTCGACTTTGAATTAAAAACATCCTGTTATCTTTGGTTATACTACATGAGTCTATAGTTCAGCTTCATAAAAGCATTTCAAGCTAGTTGTAGTATTAACAGTATTAATAGTGCTTTCCTTTCCTCTACTACTACATAGGGACTTCCTGGTGAACGAGGGCCTCCCGGACCTCCAGGGATGCGTGGTCCTCCAGTAAGTAACCTAAATTTTTTTTAGCATCATTTAATGTAAATTGGTATTAATATATAGCATTCTATGAACCAATGTAAAACTATTTTTGTGTGTCCAGGGCCCTCCAGGTGGTGTGAAAGGTGAGAAGGGTGAACAAGGAGAACCTGGCAAAAGAGTAAGTGTTATAATTACTAATACTCTGCAAAATTTTTTAAAATATTTGAGTATAATTTCATTCTTTCCCTTTAAATCCTACTTTTATTGCTTCAAAATTTCACAAATGAATACATAAAATATTATTCTATTTAAGTGTTATAATGTTGAAGTCTATTTATTTATTATAATATTGAAATCCAAAACATCTACTTAATATAGTCCAAGTCAGGAATAAAGGTTGTTATGTTCTTTAATCTCATACTTCCTGAACAGCAAGTTTATATTCTTGCATTTCTTTGAATCCTAGGGTAAACCGGGCAAAGATGGAGAGAATGGCCAGCCAGGAATTCCAGTGAGTAAAGTCCATTACCCCAGGAAAAAAAAAAGGCAAGGTCAGGAAGCAGGATAGCAGAGAGGCTTATATTTGGAATAGTTTAAATGAGTGGAAATTACTCTTTTTCTTTTGAACATGAATTTGAAATTCCTGCTTTTGTGTCAGATTTTTTTGAAACCCAAATCTGATTCTGTATTTTATTGTTTAATTAAATTGATTGCAATAACCTTGATTAATAAAGTTATATAGGTTTTAAGTGTACAATTCTATAATACATCATTTATATATTGCATTGTGTATTTATCACTCAAAGTCAAATTTCTCTTCATCACCATATATCTGACCCCCTTTACCCTTTACTACCTCCCCCAAGCCTCCTTCCCTCCGTTAACCATCATACTATTGTCTGTGTCTATGAGTTGTTTTTTGTTTGTCTTCGTTGTTCATTATTTCTTTTTGTTTTATATTCCACTTATGAATGAAATCATATGGATCTTGACTTTTTCTGTTTGACTTATTTCGCTTAGCGTAATATTCTCAAGATCAATCCATGTTGTCACAAATGGCAGTATTTCATCTTTCCTTATTGAGTAGATTCCATTGTATGTATGTGTATACACACACACACACACACACACACACACACACGTATGTTTAAGCCAGATTTTTAAGCCAGATTTATTGAGATATAATGTTTGTACTGTAAAATGAATCATTATTAACATACAGCTATGTGTGTATTGACAAATGCATATATCTGTGTTACCAACTCCATAATCAAAAACAATTCCATCATCCTCAAAAGTTTCATCACACTCCTTTTTTTCATAGTCATCCCATCCCCTCCATCCCAACTTAAGTCTCCGGCAAAAATTGATCTGTTCTTGCTCTAACCGGTTTGGCTCAGTGGATAGAGCGTTGACCTGCGGACTGAAGGGTCCCAGGTTTGATTCTGGTCAAGGGCATATACCTTGGTTGCGGGCATATCCCCAGTAGGGAGTGTGCAGGAGGCAGCTGATCGATATTTCTAACTCTCTATCCTTCTCCCTTCCTCTCTGTAAAAAATCAATAAAATATGTTTTTTTTAAATTGATCTGTTCTTTATCCTTACAATATTACCTATTCCATAGTATCATACAAATGAAATCATATTGTATATAGACTTTCAAGTTTATTTTTCAATTTCACAGTTTACATTCAATATTATTTTGTATTAATTTCGAGTGAACAGCATTGCAGTTAGACAATCATATAGTTTACAAAGTGGTCTCCCTAATACTTTAAGTACCCACCAGCACCATACATAGTTATCACTCTGTTCTCTGTATCTATGAGTCTTTCTCTTTGTTTATTCATTTATTTTGCTTTTTAGACTCCACATATGGACCTAGAGCAGTGATGGTGAACCTTTTGAGCTCGGCGTGTCAGCATTTTGAAAAACCCTAACTTAACTCTGGTGCCGTGTCACATATAGAAATTTTTTGATATTTGCAACCATAGTAAAACAAAGATTTATATTTTTGATATTTATTTTATATATTTAAATGCCATTTAACAAAGAAAAATCAACCAAAAAAATGAGTTTGCGTGTCACCTCTGACACGCGTGTCATAGGTTCGCCATCACTGACCTAGAGGGTATTATGCTAAGTGAAATGAGTCAGACAGAAAAAGGCAAATACAACATGATTTCACTTCTATGTACATAGCCTTTTGAATTAGTATTCATTTACATAGCATAATGCATTGCACTGTGTATCAATAGTTCAGTCACTTTTATTGATGAATAGTATTTGTTTGTATGGGTGTAGCAAGACAGACTTATTCAATTGCCCATTGAAGGGTATTTTGATTGTTTCTGGTTTGGGCCATTATGAATAAAATTGCTAAAATCATTCACATACAAATTTTTTGTATGAATATAAGTTTTTTAAGTAAAAGTTTTGACAGATAATTCAAATTACTAAGAAATGGAGAAACATTTAAAACATGTCAGTCCAGGAACATTATTTCAAGCAACCTTAGTATTAAGAGTATCCACAGTAGATATTAAAAGAAGTTTTCGAGGACAGATAGGAAATTTGATGACATTTGGAGAGAATTTCAAAGGAAAAGGATTATTCTTAACAAGACTGGAAGTTGGAAACAATAAAATCACATAAATTTATTTACATGTAATTTTGCTGAACAGGCAGTCCACAACTTATAAACTACAGATTCACAAATGGCTTAAACATATAAAATGGTATAAGAGGAAGAAAATTCAGGGCCTCAGTTCCTGTTTTTTTGTTGTTGTTGTTTTGTTTTGTTGTTTTTTGAACATTTTTTTCTTTGTTTAATGATTAGCAGCCATGATATTCAACAATTTGCCTGATTGTTTTCTATAGCTATACCCAGGGAAAAGGCTGTTCTCTGTATTGGGAGAACTCAAATTAGGTCAAACAAACGTAGTCTTGCCAGTGGGGTCTTTTGCGTAACCATTATACAAGTGAAATAATGACACTTCTGTGGGAAAGGGTCTTTGAAGAAGCTCCAACCTAGTTTTTTTCTCTTCCAGTTGTTGCCAGGCTACTGTTTTTAACCTTAAGTATTATTGGTTTTCGAAGCTACTGCGAAGCTAAGGAGGGGTGATGGGAATAGATAGAGCAAATTAAAAGGTCACTTGTTTTCAATAAATGCTTCCTGGATGGCTGCAAGCCTTTGGTTAATTTCTAGAGTTCTAAAAGGTTTGACTCCAGCTATTTCTTTTTTTATGGAGGAGAGGATTTGGAGATGTCCTTCATTTTTGCTGATGCCACACTGTCCTCTGTGTTTTAAAGGGTTTGCCTGGTGATCCTGGTTACCCTGGTGAACCTGGAAGGATTGGAGAAAAGGTAAGACTTTTAATACTTTGAAGTGACTGATTTTATCCTAGTTATAATAATAATTCATTTCTCTCCCAAGACTGAGTTATAATTGAAAAGTTCTAAATAACTAGCTTTTGTATTCAAAACATACATTCTTTATCCATCTTTTTGTGTTGCCCTCTTTTTTCAAATACCACTTCCTCTGAATTTTTATCTATTGTTCTAAATCACAGTCCATGAGGAATTGTTTAATTTCAGCATTTCCATTGTGAAAAGTTGATGCCTTTACTTTAAATATGTATCTGCAAAACTTTTGTTCTCCAGAAAGAAGATTCACCACTATTTTAGTGAGGTCCTCCTACTAAAATGGCTTATAGTTGTGACTTTAGAATGTCTTCATGAAACATTTCCATTCTGTATGCAATTATTGTCTAGGAGTCTGTGACTAATTCTTTGCTGTTTTTCTTTTTCTTTCATTTGACTATGTAGCCTGACTGTAGACATTTATTTAGTTGCCTATTTTAAAAGTGACATTGAAAGAATGTATGAAGCACACAATTCCTATATATATATATATATATAACAGATCACAAAATATCCAGTTTTCCAATCTCTATGGTCTCTAGTTGCTTTGTATAAAAGCTCAAACTGAAAAGCTTTGTTTTGCAGGCAAGGTGTTACAAACTTAAGTATTCTGAGGCCACTATTTAAATGGTGGTTTATCTCAAAATTAGATCTGAGTTTTATCTTGGAATAAGAGGCACAAGTAGAATAAAGGAAATTGAATATATTCAGAGAATACGGTTGTTTTTCAAGTATTAAGTAAAAAGTTATAGGACAGAGTAACTTTTTCCATTGATTTGAAAGAGAAACGTAGATTGATTGTCTCCCATAAGCGATCAGACCTGTAGCCTGGGTATGTGCCTTAGCTGATTATCGAACCTACTACCTTTCGGTGTATAGTCGATGCTCCAACCAACTGAGGAACACCAGCCAGGGCTAGGACAGAACAACTTTTTAAAGTAAAAAGAGCTTATAGATAGGTTTCTATTAACAAGTCTAGAACAAGAGTAGAGTTGTGGGAGAGAAATCTATTCTTGGGTATTGGCTAGTAGAGTAACAATTGAATACTATGTTCTTCATGCTGTTTTAGCTAGTGGTTAAGGGTAATAGTTTTCTTTGAATTTGTTTTTCATTAACTTCTAAGAGCAAAGTCACAAAGTAATTATGATTTATTAGCTATTCCTGATTATACTTAAGTCCATCAGCTAGAGCAGGGGTCCTCAAACTTTTTAAACAGGGGGCCAGTTCACTGTCCCTCAGACCGTTGGAGGGCCGGACTATAGTTTAAAAAAAAACTATGAACAAATTCCTATGCACACTGCACATATCTTATTTTGAGGTAAAAAAACAAAACGGGAACAAATACAATATTTGTATTTGCATGTGGCCCGCAGGCCATAGTTTGAGGACCCCTGAGCTAGAATATATCTGTCAATAATGGAAATTACACTAAATTTATGCCTTTGACAAGGTTTATGAAAAGGAACATGGCTAAATATATAAATACATAATGGTTTAAACCAGCCGTGGGCAAACTACGGCCCGCGGGCCGGATCCGGCCTGTTTGAAATGAATAAAACTAAAAAAAAAAAAAGACCGTACCCTTTTATGTAATGATGTTTACTTTGAATTTATATTAGTTCACACAAACACTCCATCCATGCTTTTGTTCCGGCCCTCCGGTCCAGTTTAAGAACCCATTGTGGCCCTCGAGTCAAAAAGTTTGCCCACCCCTGGTTTAAACTAATTATATTGGTACCAATTTTTTTATTCAGTATCTTCTTTATAAAATATTTGCAGTTTCTTAGAAAACAGGAATTTTAAAATTAAAGGATGTTAGAGCTAGAAATATCTTAGAATCCTGCCCTATAGATAAGACAGAGAAATTAATTTTTTTGGTCAAGATTGTATAGCTAGTAAATCTGAAACAACATCACAGATCTTCTCAGGCTTATCTCAATACTGTTTTATGTACCTCATGATATAGTTTTTGATACATTTTATTTTGGATTTCTGGGACTTTATGTTATCGGTTATGCTTTTGAAGAAATGGATGTTTCAATGTGATTTTCACTAATCTATTTTAAAATTGTATTGAACAGGGCCAAAAAGGTGACATTGGCCCACCTGGCCCTCCTGGACTTGTAAGTTTTTTTTAGTTTTCATTTATCAAATGTATTAATGAATTTTCATTTTTGTGCCTTAATTATATACTATGTACCCATTCCTAGTGGAACACAAAATTCCTAGTCATTATCAACTTCTACTGTCTTAAAAATTTTTACATCTAAAAATGTTAGTGATGTTGACCTCAAAGTCTTTGTATTGTTCTGTCTGTATATTACATCTCCACAGTAAAGTTCCAAAATTATGAGTTTGGGTTGTTATGCATCATGATTACCAAATCATTTCTCAAGTAACCAGCAGGTGGTGCAAGTGTTGCTTACAAAGTTTCAATAAAAGAAACTGTTGGGGAACTAGGAATTGGTCCTTTCCCCTGCAGAGCTCAAGGTAAAGAAGAATTTGGTCTAAGGAGGTTTTCTCAATTTGTAATTGTCTGAGTCACACCTCTTTTTCCCCCTGAGTGTGTGCTTCTAGGGACCTTTAATAACAAATGTAGCAAACTGCTTCATGAAATAATAATTGGGGGATTTACAGATTTTTTGTCATGTTTGCATCCACCGTGAAATTTAAATAAAATATATTTTCATCTTATTAAGAATAAAATATCATGTTGCAATTTGACAGATTGGTTTTTATTTGGCTAAAATTTGGTAAGACTCTTGACTTTAAACTGTATTAAATCTGCTATGTGCAAGTGCCATGAAACCTATGTACTCAGATAAAATTATATTATTTTTCCCATAGTGAGCTTCAGATATTGATACTTAGTACCTTATTAAATCTAACGAGGATATACTTTTTAAAATATTATATAATTTTATTCACTTTAATTTTAAAATCAGGTTTAGTATTCTAATAAATCATTTCTTTATCAAATAAGATGATAAAATTTTGATGAATATCAGAAGACATGAAAATTTTGAGAATCAGTTCTTTCCAGCATCTCACTTTCCCCTTTGAATTGCTATCCCAATTCTAGGTCCCACAACTTTCAGTGTTCTTTTGTCTGAATGTTTCTTAAATCCAGTGAAATATCACACTTTGCCAGTAGGTGTTGATTTGTGCCTTGGACGGATACTTTCTTAAATCTAAAGCTTACTAACCTTTCTAGCTTTATGAGCTTAATTTCTTTGTATTTAGAATTTTTAGTATGGAATTTTTTTCTAATTTTTTATTGATTAAGTTATTACATATGTGTCCTTATCCCCACATTACCCCCTATCCCCCCCACTCATGCCCTCACCCCCCTGTTGTCTGTGTCCATTGGTTAGGCCTATATGCTTGCATATAAGTCCTTTGGTTGATCTCTCCCCCTTACCCTCACCCTCCCCTACCTTCCCTCTGAGGTTTGACGGTCTGATCGATGCTTCTCTGTCTCTGAATCTGTTTCTGTTAATCAGTTTATGTTGTTCATTATATTCCATAAATGAGTGAGATCATGTGAAATTCTTTAGATGCTGAGGTTCTAAGAAGACAGAGATAAAAGGAATAATCAGTTCATTGATTTTAATCAATAAAGTCTTCCTGGAAGAGATGAGTTTTCTTTATCTTTTTTTTTAAGAGAAAGAAAAAAATGGGTTGACAAAGGGAAAGGTTGGAAGAAGGCATTATTGATATTTAAAATGGCATATCCTATCTAATAAAGATGGAATATGCAAATTGACCATCACTTCATGACAAAGATGGCAGCACCCACAGCCAATAAGGAGGGAATATGCAAACTGACACAACAAAGATGGTGGCGGCCGGACAGGGACACTTGCATCGCCATGGCGACGATGCATGCATTCTGCCCTGCCCGCCTCCGGGCCTCTGGGCAGTGTGCGAAGGCAGATGGCGACTCTGGGCCGGAGCGAAGGTGGTACTGGCAACCAGGGGAAGGAAGGCCTATTTTTGCACAAATCTTCGTGCATCGGGCCTCTAGTTAAAAAATTAAAAATAAAATGGCATATTCAAAAGCAAAGACAAGGATGTGCAAGTTGCATGAAGTGGTTATAATCAGATAGACCTCACTCTACTAAAAATTCATCAGTAGTAATAGCAGGAGATAAAAACGGAAGAAAGGTATTGGAAAAGACTTGACAGAGTACAGGGTTATAAGTAGCATAAGATATAGTAAGAAGTAGTGAACAATTTTGAGTCTTTAACCACAGAAAAATTAGGTTTTGAGGAAGCATATCCTAGCAATAGATTTGGATTCAAGAAGAAAGGTTCAAAGGTGCTTCTGTTAGTCCAAGTGTGAGGTAAGGATAGTAACTGTGGCAAAGAAAAGAAGAGGGAAAACTAGAGAGACGTTTACAGTAAAGACTGATCAGGCTTAGGTTAAGTGATTGCAATGAATTGAATGTGAATTATAAGGCAAGATACACTAAAATAATGATAGCTCTATATTCCTGGAGCTCAGGAGAGTGGTAATATTATAACTGGTTTTGGACAATTTCTAATCAGTTGAAGGAGTGATATAGAATGGGACTCAATCTTTGTAATGGTCAATGATTTTGCATCTCAGCACTTTGTGAAAATGATGACATTATAATCATATGTAGCAGCTAGGTTATCTTCTGGAGAATGAGATTCTGCTTTTTTGAGTTCTTTTTCTTTCTTTTATAATAAAGGTAATTCCTAGGCCTGGGACTGGTGTAACTGTAGGAGAAAAAGGAAACATGGGATTACCTGGCTTGCCTGGAGAAAAAGGAGAGCAAGGATTTCCTGGAATACAGGGTCCACCTGGCCTTCCTGGACCTCCAGGTAAAAGGGACTATACTAATGCTCTTGTGTTTGTGTTATGGAATTGGCACAAAAAGGCAACAGTCAAGCACTCAGAGGTTTCAGGAGAGACCTTTAATCAAGCAGCACTGCTGGCTCAGGGGATACAAAGATCCAAAGCCTGAAGAAGTGATACAATGAGATTGCCATATCCTAGCTAATAAAAGAGTAATATGCAAATTGACCATCACTCCAACACACAAGATGGCTACCCCCATGTGGACACAAGATGGCCACCACAGGATGGCTGGCAGG
>NW_005357414.1:3074647-3076817 GCF_000412655.1 Myotis brandtii | reverse complement strand
TGGCCGGGCGGGCCGGCCGATCGCTGCTGTACCACCTGGCCGCCCTGGGTCAGGTCGCACACAGGACGCCCACCGCCCTGGGTCGCAGATAGCAGGCCGGGATGGCGGCAGGGCAGGCAGGATGGCGCTGTCCTGCCCTGCCTGCAGTATGCAAATTAGCCGCCATCTTTGTTGGTTGTTAATTTGCATATTGCGCTGATTAGCCATTGGGAGGCATAGCGAAGGTATGGTCAATTACCATGTTTGTCTATTATTAGATAGGATACACACACACACACACACACACTAGTGGCCTGGTGCACGAAATTCATGCACGGGGAGGCAGTGTCCCTCAGCCCATCCTGCACCCTAAACCGGCAGTCAGACATCCCTCTCGCAATCTGGGACTGCTGGCGCCTAACCGCTCACCTGCCTGCCATCCTGATCACCCCCAAATGCTCCCTCACCAGCCTGCTCAACTCCAACTGCCACCCCAACTGCCCTCCCCTGCCATCCTGATCGACTCCAACTGCCCTTCCCTGCTGTCCTGATAGCCCCTAACCACCTCTGCCTCTGCCCCGCCACCATGGCTTTGTCTGGAAGGTCTCCCAGAAGGTCTTCTGGTCTAATTAGCATATTACCCTTTTATTAGTATAGATATTTCTAGGTTTCTTTGTTTTCTATCTGTTTCCTAACTACCAGGCTTTTGTGGTGGGCTTCACAGCCCCTCCTGAGTCAGTTAGAAAGGGGAAGTTAGAGTGTATCTAAATGCCTGTTCTGGGTAATGCTTCTAGTTAAGCTGTTACATTCTTTTGTTTATGGCCCATTGTAAATTGGGAGTAATTAGGAAAATAGGTCTTGCAAGACCAGATTGTTAAGAAAGGGCAGTGACTTAAACATAGGCTACCAAGAATGTACTGATTAACAGTTTCAGGCTGCTAGCCTTTCTATATCCTTTCTCATTTGTAGCTTCTTTACTAATCCACATATACGATATTATCATACTAGTTCCAAGTTGAACATGGCAGTGGAAGACATGAGTATTTTTTAATTGACAGAAACTTCACTTTTACTATAGACTTTCTCAACAAATCAACAAACAACAAGTGTTGGCAAGGCTGTGGAGAAAGGGAACCCTAGTACATTGCAGGTGGAAATGCAGACTGGGGCAGCCACTGTGGAAAACAGTATGGAATTTCCTCAAAAAATTAAAAATGGAACTCCCATTTGACCCAGTGATTCTGCTTCTAGTAATATATCCTAAGAAACCTGAAACACTAAGCAGAAAGGATATATGCATCCCTATGTTCATAGCAGCACAATTTATAATAGCTAGGATTTGTAAACAACCTGAGTGCCCATCAGCAGATGAGTGGATAAAAAAAACACACTTTAGTACATTTATACAATGGAATACTACATGGCAATAAAAAAAAAGAAAGACCTCTAACCATTTGCAACAGCATGGATGGACCTGGAGAGTATTATGCTGAGCAAAATAAGCCAGTCAGAGAAAGATAAGTACCACATGATTTCACTCATATGTGGAATCTAATGAAACAAATAAACTGATTATCAAAAATAGACCCAGAGACACAGAAGCATGAACAGACAGTTGAACCTCAGAGGGAAGGCAGGGAAGGGTGTGTGGGAAGGGAACAACCAATGAACTTGTATGCATATATACATAACCCATGGACACAGACAATGGTGTGGTGAGGGCCTGGGCAACACAGGAGTGGACTGGAAGAGGTTAATGGGGGAGGGGGCGGAATCCATGTAATACTTTCAACAATAAAGATTTAAAAATAAATAAATAAATAAACAACCAAATAAAAAAATTAAACAGAACAGAAAACATGACTGTAAAAAAAATCCAAGTAAATGAAATAGTATAGTTTATTTTAAAAATCCCATTTCAACTTTTTATTAATAAACTAGAGGCCCGGGCACAAAAATTTGTGCACTGGCGGGTGTGGGGAGGGGGGTGGTCCCCCAGCCCGGCCTGTGCCCTCTCGCAGTCTGGGACCCCTCGGGAGATAACGACCTGCTGGCTTAGGCTTGCTCCCGGGTGGCAGAGGGCAGGCCCAATCCCTAGGTGCAGCCCCTGGTCAGGCTCAGAGCAGGGCCGATTGGGGAGTTGGGGCGCTGCCCCATCATGCACAGAGCAGGGCGGATCCGGAGGTTGTGA
>NW_005357414.1:3072658-3073780 GCF_000412655.1 Myotis brandtii | reverse complement strand
TTTTATTCTGGGCCAGCTTTAGCTCTGAGGCTCCAGCTCTTAGGCCTCCGCTGCTGAAAGTAGGTATCTGGTTTGTTTCGGTTCGAAACAATGTATAACTGCAGCTCTGACTCCAGCTCTGAGATCCCAGCTCGCTGAAAGCTGGTTTCTGGGGTTTTTTTTAGCTTCTATGTTTGTTACAATGTTCAAACTGCAGGCTCAGAGGCCTGCAAGGCAGGCGGGGAACGTTGGTTTCCTCCGTCACTGAAGAAAGCAAGCCTCATGTTAGTTTCAAGCTGCCTGGCTGCAGGCCGCCATCTTGGCTGACAGTTAATTTGCATATCTCCCTGATTAGCCAATGGGAAGGGTAGCGGTCGTACGCCAATTACCATGTTTCTCTTTTATTAGTGTAGATTATAGCAAAATTGTCTGTGGTTCAAAAAGTAATCATTATATTTTCCATGTTCTTGTGAAAGGGAATGCTGTTGTTATAATGTCTAATTTTGTAAGATTTCCTGTATAAAAATAGAAAATAGCACTATTCATTTAGAATGATAGACAAATCTACCTAGAAATCTCTATGGTGATTTTGCTGTGCAAAACAATCTTGGGACTCATACTGAGTTTTATGCAATTCCCTTGTTGAAGATACACAGTATAGTAGAATATGTATAATTTAACCATAAATTGAGCACTACCCTGGTCTAGAATGTTAATTTGAATGTTCTCTGATATGAAGTGATAGTACTGATTTATGTAAAATTTGAAAAAGCATCTGATATAATACTTGGCACACATATATGTTCAATAAATTATTATTCCTTTTCTTCCAAAAATATTTGGCTAATGAAAAATTAACATAATGAAATGAGAGGCACTCAGTGATCCTCCTCAAAAGGGAAGTGTGGGTCTCATTTTGGTTTAACTAATTATCTGGTTTCAAGATAGTGGACTAAATACATACTGTGTCTGGAAAATTGAGATAAGGAATTTTTTCAGGATGAAGCAAAAAATTAGATAGTATGAAGGAAAAGTTAAGAGACATAAAGGATAAACCTAGAAGTTTCAAAATCCACCATGGAGTTCAGGAAGGAAAAAATTGGACAAGAGGAAATATTTGAATATTAATAACTAAGAACTTTT
>NW_005357414.1:3071499-3072220 GCF_000412655.1 Myotis brandtii | reverse complement strand
TCTGCCTCTTATCGGCTCCCCCACTCCGATCAGGGGCAGGGCTGGCCAGTCAACCACCCATGGCCCCTCCCCAAGGTGGCTGGCCCCCAATTGGCCCCCCATACTCCATTCAGGGGTAGGACTGTCTGGCCCACCTCCCACAGCCCCTCCCCATGGCTGACCCCATCCCTGGCCGGTCAGCCCCCACCATTCCGATTGCCCGCAGCCACTCCCCTCAACCAGCTCCGACCCTGATCGCCCCCCCACACCAATCAGGAGTGGGGCCTGCCAGCCAACCTCCTGCTGTCTCCTTCTCCCAACAGGCCCATTTCTGATTCTCCCCGATTGGGGCCAGGCTAGCTGGACCCCACCCATGCATGAATTCATGCACTGGTCCTCTAGTAATACATAAATATATAACTAGACACATTGTGTGGATATTTTAGAATTTAAGGATAAGAAGCAACTCTTAAAAACTGGCTGAGAAAAATGACAAATTACATATTAGAGTCAGAGGAAGATAATGTAGCTCATTTTCAAAATGATAAGGAAAATAACTATGAATTTGGGATTCTATGTTATACTAGAGGCCTGGTGCATGAAATTTGTGCCCGAGGGGGGGGGTCCCTCAACACAGCCTGCGCACTCTCTAATCTGGGAACCCTTGGGGGATGTCCGACTGCCGGGGATCGGGCCTAAACTGGCAGTCGGACATCCCTCTCACAATCCAGGACCACTGGCT
>NW_005357414.1:3069304-3071395 GCF_000412655.1 Myotis brandtii | reverse complement strand
GGCCTGGTCACACCACACAGCCTGCTGCTCAGTCATTTGGTTGTCCCTCATTAACCCCCCTGCTGGCCTGGTTGCCCCACAAAACCTGTTGTTCAGTCATTTGGTTGCCCCTCACTAACCCCCCTGCTGGCCTGGTCACCCCACGCAGCCTGCTGCTCAGTCATTTCATCACCCCTCATGGCCCCCCCACCAGCCTGGTTGCCCCATGCAGCCTGGTGTTTAGTTATTTGGCCGTCCCTCACTAACACCCCTGCCGGCCTGGTTACCCAACTCAGCCTGTTTGGCTGTCTGTTTGGTTGTTTCGGATGTGACGGCCCCTGGCTCTTTATATATATAGATTAAACTATCTTCCTACTCTGAAGATTGAATTCTTGGAAAGTTCATCACCTCCAGAACTTTTCTGAAGGTTTTATTCTGGGCAAGGATATGAATTCAAGATGAAATTTGGGGTGGGGGTGGGTATGATGTAAGAATCAACAATTAGAAAAGATATTATTAAAGTATATTAAATCTAAGTGACTATTGATCATAAAAATCAGGTGTTTTAAAGTTGTTTTTTTTTAATGCATTTTATTGATTTTTTACAGAGAGGAAGGGAGAGGGATAGAGAGTTAGAAACATCAATGAGAGAGAAATATCGATCAGCTGCCTCCTGCACACTCCCCACTGGGGATGTGCCCACAACCAAGGTACATGCCCTTGACTGGAATCGAACCTGGGACCCTTGAGTCCGCAGGCTGATGCTCTATCCACTGAGCCAAACCGGTTAGGGCTAAAGTTGTTTTTTTAAATTTTTATTGAATTTAATGAGGTGATGTTGATTAATAAAAGTATATAGGTTTCAGGTGTATAATTCTATAATACATCATCTGTATATTGTATTGTGTGTTTACCACCCCAAGTCAAGGCACCTCCATCACCATTTATCACCCTTTTACTCTCTTCTACCTCCCCCCAAACCCTTTTCCTTCTGGTAATCACCAGACTGTTGTCTTTTTCTGACATTTTTACTTAATTCCTTCATCTTTTTCACACAACCCCCCCCAAAAAAACCCTCCCCAATTATTAACTCTAGGTTTTTCAAAAAACATAGGTTTAAAACTTTAATGGTAACTGCTAGAGAAGGATAGAAATAAATTGAATGACTTACATACTAGTTACAGGAAAAAACATGACCCAAATTTTTAATCTACATAATACAAATTAGGATTGGGACAAAATAGATACATATAAATAAAAAAATAAATAAGGATATAAATGGCAGTTGGGGTTTCCTAATCGGAGGGGGGACTGAAACAGGAATTTTAGGGGAACATAGGCAGTTTTAGGGAATTTTTAGAATTGTGCTCCATGGAAAAAAAAACATAGGGCTACAGACCAGAGAAGGTACATTGCCATAACACAAGGAAGCCAGGTGCAGTTACATTTCCATAAGACAAGGGAGCAGCAACAGTTGCATTTATATAAGACAAAGAAGCAGCAACAGGTATCTATCTATATATATATAGATATATATATAAAAGCCTAAACAACCATTACAGTGGAACAACTGGTCGACCAGTCACTATGATGTGCACTGACCACCAGGGGGCAGACGCTCAACACAGGAGCTGCCCCCTGGTGGTCAATGCATTCCCACAGGGGGAGCGCTGCTCAGCCAGAAGCTGGGCTCATGGCTGGTGAGCACAGCTGCAATGGCGGGAGCCTCTCCCCACTTGGTGGCAGCACTACTGAGCCATGGCAGCAGGCACAGAGGACCGGGATGAGCATGAGCTACACAGTGCCTGGCCCAGTTCTGGCTCTTCCCTGGCTGCCTGCCGCTTGGCTCACTGCTACATCCCTTGGGGGGTCCCAGATTGCGAGAGGGCATGGCCGGGTTGAGGGACACACTCTCTCAGTGCATGAATTTTGTGCACCAGGCCTCTAGTCTACACTAATAAAAGAGAAACATGGTAATTAGCGTACGACCGCTACCCTTTTCATTGGCTAATCAGTGAGTATATGCAAATTAACTGTCAGCCAAGATGGCGGCCGGCAGCCAGGCACTGAAGCGAGCACGAGGCTTGCTTGCTGCAGACTCCAACATTCCCC
>NW_005357414.1:3056950-3067612 GCF_000412655.1 Myotis brandtii | reverse complement strand
CACCCGGGAGCAGGCCTAAGCCAGCAGGGCGTTATCTCCCGAGGGGTCCCAGACTGTGAGAGGGCACAGGCCGGGCTGAGGGACCCCCGTTCCCCTCTGAGTGCACAAATTTTTGTGCACCGGGCCCCTAGTATATATATAAAGAGCTAGGGGCTGTCACATTCAAAACAACTGAACAGACCACCAAACAGGCTGAGTGGGGTGACAAGGCTGTCAGGGGGGTTAGTGAGGGACAAACAACTGAGCAGCAGGCTGTATGGGGCCACCAGGCTGGCATGGGGGTTAGTGAGGGATGACCAAATGACTGAACACCAGGCTGCATGGGGTGACCAGAGCAGCAGGGGGGTTAGTGAGGGACGACCAAACAACTGAGCATCAGGCTGCATGGGGCAACCAGGCCAGCAGGGTGCAGTGAGGGGCGACCAAACGACTGAAAAGCAGGCTGTGTGGGGCAACCAGGCCAGCAGGGGTGCAGTTGGGGGTAACCAGGCTGGCGGGGGGGGCAGGGAGGGGCGACTAGGCTGGCAGGGGGGGGCAGTTGGAGGAGACCAGGCCAGCAGGCAGAGGCAGTTAAGGGTGATCAGGCTGGCAGAGGGGCAGTTAGGGGCGATCAGGCAGGTAGGCAAGCAGGTGAGCAGTTATGAGCCAGCAGTGGGGGCAGTTGGGGGCAATTATGCTGGTGGGGGGGCAGTTAGGGGCGACCAGGCTCGGGGGCAGTTGGGAGCGACCAGGCCAGCAGGGGGTTCAGTTAGGGGCAATCCGGTCAGCAGACAAAGGTGGTTAGGGGTGATCAGGCTGGCAGGGGGCCCAGTTACGGGCGATCAGGCAGGCAGGCAGATGAGCATTTAGGAGCCAGCAGTTCCAGACATCCCCCGAGCTGTCCCGGATTGGAGAGGGTGCAGGCTGGACTGAGGGGATCCCCCACCCCGTGCACGAATTTCGTACACCAGGCCTCTAGTATTTTCATAAGACAAGGGAACTGGAAGTAGCCAAAAAAGTCTATATTTACAAAATAAAGAAGAAGAAAGAAAGCCCAGAAGGAATAGGAGGACAATGAGGGAGGAGGGTCTCAGGAGTCACTGTAGTAAGCAATTTGAAAGGGAATATTGACCAATCAGAAGGGATATCAGGACACAAGAACTGCAGCCTTTATGAACCATGGAAACAGGAAGTCAATGTGACCCTTTCCCCCTTGCCAAGTGGGAGACCATTCTGTGGGACTCTTTTCCTCTCCCCATATGGGAATCTGTACTTGTTCTTCAATAAATCTCCACCTTTGCTATAAAAAATTATTTGAGCAACACAATCAAGCTGTGCATATTAGGGAGGAAGAAAAACTGTATGAAACAGAGAGTGTACATTCTTTTCAAACACACATGAAGCATTTATAGAAATTGACTCTATTAGACAAGTAAAAAAAAACCTTAAAATTTTATGCAAGCCACATTCTGTGACCAAATAAATTTATAAATGAACAACAGAAAGCATCAAATGTCATTATATTTACAAATACACATTTGTAAATAATTCTAGAAGTAAAAAGGAAAAGAAATGAAAATGATAAACTATTGAATGCTAAATTACATCAATCAAAACTCATTAAAATAGACATGGTGATACTCTTAATTTATCACAAAATTAGGGATACTAAAAATAAATGAACTAAGTTGAAAAATAAAAAGGAATGCAAGGACAAACAAAATAAAAGGAAAAATTTGATAAAGGTAAAAATAAAATGAACAATATAAAGGCAAGAGGAGGCACAAATAAAATCAGTAAAGAAAAATGATTATTGCCATAAATATAATTAAATTTTTATTACAAGATAAATATAAAGCTATATCAATTTATTTGAAATTCTAGATGAAATATACATTCCTTAACAAGTAGAAAACAAAAATTAGCAAAATTGTCCTGAGAAAGTATATTTCTAAATCTAAGTACAGATAAATTATCATAGAAGATTTTGAAGTGTTAAAGATCTTTATTGAAAAGTATTGGTTTTATAGATTTCTTTTCAATGAATTCTACCAAGCTGTTGAGCATATAATTCTCGTATTTTAAAAACTATTTCAGAACATTTTTAAATAAAGAAAACTCAAGTGAATAGCATTGATACCAAAGAACCAAGGAGATGACACTAGAAATAACTATAAGTCATTAACGAACACAGAAAAAATAATCCTAAATAAAATATTATCAAATTAATCCAACCTAAGATTGCAAGGATGGTTCAACATTGCTGTAGTTGACTACACTGACAGATTAAAAGAAAATAGGCCAATAGATCCAGAGAAATCATTCAATAAAATTTAATATCCATTGATTGTTAAAAGGAAAAAAAAGTCTTAAAAGGTAGCTACTTTAACTTGATGAAACTATGTACTTCATACAGGAAGTACAGGACTCTTTATGACATGTCATACTTTGTGGTGAAACATCAGGAACATCCTCATCAAGCAAAAAAAAAATAAGATAAAAATACTCATAGCCACTAATACTGTTTGTTCTTATACTGGTGATCATAGCCAATGCACTAAGTCTGGAAGAAAAAAAGGTATAAGGATAGAACAGGAAAAACACACCAAATGTTGGTTATCCACAAACCCAGAAAGTCTGAAATAATCAAATGACAAATTACCAGGACTTAGAATGTTTGCAAGGTGGCCAGAAGTGAGTTGCATACTTAAATAATTTGCCTTTTCTATACCAGCAATAAAAAATCTATACTAATAAAAGACAATGATGCTAATTGCCCCTACCTTCGCTACGCCCACCAGCCAATCAGAAGAGTATGAAAATTAACCCAACAAAGATGGCGGTTAATTTGCATACACAGGCGCCCAGCGAGGACTGAAGACAGTGTAGAAAGAAGCCAAGCAGTGCAGAAGGGAGCCATTGGCAGAGAAGGGAACGGATCGGAGGTAGCAGAGATCAAAGTGGAATGAGGCAGCGGACATGGGAGGGAGCGAAGTGGCGGAGAAGGGAGGGAGCGAGGTGGTGAAGATGGGAGAGGCAAAGCAGAGGACACGGGAGGGAGCCGAGGTGGCGGTGGAGGGAGGGAGCTGAGGCAGCGGGGGAGGAAGGGAGCCTATGCGGCCGGGAAGGGAGGGAGCCGAGGCACTGGAGAAGGGAGGGAGCGAAGCAGTGGATACCAGAGGTAGCAAGGCAGTGGAAAAGGAAGGGAGTGAGGCAGCGGAGAAGGGAGGAAGCAAGGCGGCAGAGAAGGAAGGGATCCGAGGCACTGGAGAAGGGAGGGAGCCGAGGCAGTGGAGACAGGGGGAAGCCGAGGGCGAAAGCGGAGAAGGGAGGGAGGCAGCAGAGAAGGGAGCGAAGCCCACCGGCTTCGCTTCGGTCTCAGGAAGCCCTATTCTTGCAGGAATCTTCCTGCAACGGGCCTCTAGTTAAACATATAACAGAAAAATTCTAGTTAATAGTAATAGCAGTAAAATTCACAATAGTAATTAACTCATGAATAAACCCAACAAAAGATATGTAATAACTCTGCAGAATTTTTTTTTATATTTTATTGATTTTTTTACAGAGAGGAAGGGAGAGGAATAGAGAGTTGGAAACATCAATGGGAGAGAGAGAGAGAGACATTGATCAGCTGCCTCCTGCACACCCCCTACTGGGTATGTGCCCGCAACCAAGGTACATGCCCTTGACCAGAATCAAACCTGGGACCCTTGAGTCCGCAGGCCGACGCTCTATCCACTGAGCCAAACCGGTTAGGGCCAGACTTTTTTAAAAGTATATTTTTATTGATGTCAGAGAGGGAGGGAGAGATAGAAACATCAATGATGAGAGAATCATTGATTGGCTGCCTCCTGCACTCCCCCTACTGGGGATCAAGGCTGCAACCCGGGCATGTGCCCTTGACCAGAATTGAAACTGGGACCCTTCAGTCTATAGCCCTAAGCGCTATCCACTGAGTCAAACAGGCTAGGGATCTCTGCAGAATTTTGTAAAATATTATTAAATAATATAAAATTAATAAATGAATGGAGAGATATACTTTATTATTATTTAATGTGAGAACTCTATATTATAAACAGGCGATTCTACCAAAATTTAATATTTAAATTCAAATTAATCTAATTCAAAATCCCGATGCTTTTTTACAATGAAACTAACAAGCTGATTGTAAAATTTATTTAGAAGAGTAAATTTGTAAGTGTAATGAAGAATGTTTTTAAAAAGAACAAAAATGGGTATATCTTCCTTACCAGTTCTGAAATCATTGTAAAGCTGTACTAATGAAAAAGTGTGTCAGTGGTGTAGGAATAGGTAGTAGAACAGAAGAATATCCAGAAACAGACATATGGAAACTTTGAGATGCCTATTTTTCTCTTGCTAAAGGCTTTCTAGTATTTCTGAATTAAACGATCACAGTATCAAAGAAGAGTGGTTAGAAAGTTATTAGTACATTTCCAAATGTAATAAAGCTACTTTAAATTATTCTTTCTTACACACAAAATAGTACTTATGGTATTTGAAACTTTTCATCCTTTCTCCAGATATTCTCATAGAAAATAGTAAGAACATAACAGGCATTACACATTAAAGGATATCTTATTATTATTTAATGTCTCATTGAGAACTAAAGTAATATCCCTAAAATAAGATAATTTTGATCATTTAAATGTTTTTTTATCCCCCTCCCCCCATAATGTCTCACAAAACAGCAGACTATACCTCTGAAGACAGGAGGCAAAATAATGCTAACTCTGTGAATTGTTTCTTCTCCTGCAACTCTAATTTTTTATTTTTTTAATCTTAGGGACTGCAGTTATGGGTCCTCCTGGTCTCCCTGGTTTTCCTGGAGAAAGGGGACAGAAAGGTGATGAAGGTCCCCCTGGAATTTCCATTCCCGGACCCCCTGGACTTGATGGACAGCCTGGGGCTCCTGGCCTTCCAGGGCCTCCTGGCCCTCCAGGTCCTCACATCCCTCCTAGTAAGCTATTCTTTTCTCCTAAGCTCTATTGTTGTATTTTGTTTTCATTTATAAATAAATCTGGCTGAAATTCGGCATCATTCTTTATGTTTCTGTTATCTATGTGATTCTACATCAACTACTTTTGATTTTTAGTGATTCTTTGATGTTTAAATTTGCTCTTCAAATTCTCACCAATATAATATCTTCCCTTTGCTTACAGGTAGTGGTATTACTGCAGAGAGTAACTAAAAAGAGGTCTTTTTCTCTAGCCTGTCAGGCTTCTTTTTTGTTTAATCTTCTGGATATTTCACAACAATTAATTTGCCGTCCTTTATTTTATCTCAGGTGGTGAGATGTGTGAAGCAGGCCCCCCAGGGCCCCCAGGATCTCCAGGTGATAGAGGACTCCAAGGAGAACAAGGAGTGAAAGGTTTGATCCCCATAATTATTCCTCCATTCTTTCAAATCATCAGCAAAATCCCCTATATCCTCCACCCTACCTCAGCCATTCACTCCCATGGACATACCTAAGACCATTTTATTTCCAATAGTACACACTTCCATAACCTTGATTTCATTAATTCCATTTTCTGACCACTGTCTCTATCTTTTTAGCTTACTAACTAATAAAGTGACTTCAACATTACTTTAACCTCAATGAGACCAACTTTGACTATCACTCAACTTTTTGGTGTTTTTTCTTCCCTTTTAACCTACCTTAAATTCCATGATCAATTCATTGTAATAAATTCCATATATAAACCCTTGACTCCTTTATCCTTCACTCACTTCATTGTACTTGGGACAAAAACAGCCCTGGTGAGTCCAAATTACCACCTCTTATAAGTCTGCATCTTCTCATCTTAAGATTCTGACTTTGCTCCCTCCTTCACTGACCATTTGAAGCAATAACAATAGAACTTGCTCAGATTGCTATGACATTTACCCACCTACTTGCATCTGTGCCCATATATTCTGCCTTCCTGCCTATTATTGTCAATACTCTTATTCAAAGCCACAACTATCTTCTCCTTATATTCTGTGCCTTGCTTTTTACTTGTATCTTTTCTTGAACAGAAGTTATTAATTAAAAGAATTCCTATTATTAATGTCATTTTTCATTGTTAGTACTGTTTATGTCCTGTTTATAATATTTCTTAACCCAAAGGACCTGATAATCTTTTCTATATTTTTTCCTAGAATTCTTACCAGCTTGCCTTTGTGTTTTTAGTTTTGATCTTTGGTCTATCTTCAATTTATTTTGGGGGGAGGGAAGGGAGAAAGGGGGAGAGAGAGAGAGAGAGAGAGAGAGAGAGAGAGAGAGAGAGAGAAAGAAAGAAAGAAAGAAAGAAAGAAGTTGATATAAAAGTGAAACATTGATTAGCTGCCTTCTTTACACCCCCTACTGGGGCTTGAGCCCACAACCCTGGCAGGTGCCCAGACCAGGAATGGAATCTGTGACCTGTTGCCGCTTGGAATGATGTTCAACCAACTGAGCCACACCAGCCAAGGCTGTCTTAAATTAAATTTTTGTGTATAGTTTGAAGCAAGGAATCAAAGTTCATTTTTTCTCATATGTATATTTAATTTATTCAATACCATTGTACGAAATAGCATCATTTTCCTGCATTAGCAATTTTGTTGTAAATCTTACGACTATTTATGTATGAGTCTGTTTCTGACCTCTTTATTTTGTACCATTGTTCTACTTTTTCTCCTTACACCAATTCCAAACTAAATTATTATAGCTTTATCTTGGCTTACTTTGCATTTTCATATGCATTTTAGAATTATCTACCCAACTTTTAATTTTGGAATACTCCAGACTTCAAGCCCTGTTCCTCTTCTCTTTTAAGCTTATTCATTAAGTCTCAAGATGTTTTTAAAAATACATTTTATTGATTTTTTACAGAGAGGAAGGGAGAGGGATAGAGAGTTAGAAACATCGATCAGCTGCCTCCTGCACACCCGCCACCTGGGATGTGCCTGCGACCGGAATCAAACCTGGGACCCTTCAGTCTGCAGGCCAATGCTCTATCCACTGAGCCAAACTGCTTAGGGTTAAGTCTCAAGATTTTATATACTATCTACTTGCCAATGTCTTCTACATTTATGTTTTCTGTCCAGATACAAGTCTTTTCCTCTAGATTAGTATATCCAACTGTCTACTTAACATTTTAAATTTCACATCCTGATTAAATTGAAGTCTTACCTCTACCACTTCCCCATAATTTTGCCAGTAATCTATTTTCCTTCTTATTAAAAGCAGGTCACTCTAGCTTGGGCTAAAAACCTTGACATCACCCTTGATTCCCCTCTCCTTTTGGATCTGTATGTGATACATTATAAAATCGCATTGGTTTTACTGTAAAATCTGTTCAGAATCAAACCAATTCTCATCATCTTCATTTCTGTCACTCTGGGATGAGTTGCCATTTCTCCTAGATCACTGCAGCAGTAGCCACTTAAAGGGTTACCTGGTTTCTACCCCGGCCAAAATCCTTCATTTAAACCTTAAGGTATATCATGCTGCTTTTCTGTTTAAATTCTTCTACTAGATTCTCATTTCACTCATAGTTAAAGCCACAGTATTTATGGTGCTTGTGTGATGTTTTATGATATGCTACTCATTATAAACTGCTAACCTTCTGACCCGGTTCTCCTATCTCACTCTACTCCAGAAATCTGGTCTCATTAATGTTTCCTAGACTACTCTATAGTTATTGTGCATGTACCACATCCTTTAAATTTTTATTATGTATCATCTTCTCACCAAGGTCTATCCTGACCGCCCTATGTAAAATTGAATCCTGTGAACCATCCTTAGATGTCCAATCCCATTTATCCAGCTACATTTTTCTATAAACATAAAAAAATATATATAATTTAATAATTTGTCACCATTATTTATTATCCCTTTCCATTAGTAAATTGTGAGCAGCATGGAGACATGGATTTTTCTCTGATCTGTTCACCAATGTATCACAAACACCAACAGTGCTCAGCACACAGTAGACACTCAGTAAATATGTATCAAATAAATCTATTCTAGATATAGGCTTTTCTAACTACACTGTTAGGTAGCAATATTTTTCCTTAGTGCTAACTTCTTTAGAACCTATCTAAAGAAGGTAGATGAGTAATATATTTTTTATGATCATTTTCTCTAGGTGACAAAGGTGACACCTGCTTCAACTGTATTGGAACTGGTATTTCAGGGCCTCCAGGTCAACCTGGTTTGCCAGGTCTTCCAGGTCCTCCAGGTAAAACATCCTGCCTCTGGGCATCATTTTAAAATATTTATTGGCTAGGTTTTAGTGTGCTTGTAGCTTTAGAATAATACCAGTTTTTCATTTTATCGCTAGTCACTCATATCCTATATAATACAAGGCTAATACGCAAATTGACCAAACAATGGAATGACTGGTCACTATGATGCGCACTGACCACCAGGGGGAAGACGCTCAATGCAGGAGCTGCCCCCTGGTGGTCAGTGAGCTCCCACAGGGGGAGCGCCGCTCATGGCTGGTGAGCGCAGTGGTGGTGGCGGGAGCCTCTCCCGCCTCTGTGGCAGCGCTAAGGCTCCCTCCCCTCACCCCAGTGCATGAATAGTTCATAAATATGAAGTGCCTCTATCTGCTATGAAATAAGTCATGCTCTTGTTTCTAATATCTGAAGCTACCAGCAATTTTTATTAAAACATTTTGACAATATTAACCCAGGAAAAATATCTCACCTATTTTCTATATGGTGAGAAAAATTACTTATACAGCATCAGACTTCTTTCTTCCAGAAAATTGGGGGAATACCTGGCCCTTGAGTATATTTTCCAGTGGTAGAGTTTAGTCATTGGGGATGTATCACATGTTGTCATGAAGGAATAAGACTTCTACAGGAGTTTGGTAATCAATAGCCAATATTCCTCTTTTTATATGTAATTTCTTCTTTCATGTTTCTAATCAAAACCATATTTAATATCCATTGACCCACAAGTCTTTTATTCAACTACCTCTTGGGATATCTCAATATTATATTATCTTGAAATCAAACTTTATGTCTATGTCAGGTCTTAAACTAGACACCAGATCTCTTACCTTTCTGTCTAGTGTATCTGCCAAGGAAACCAATTCATTTGGCACTTGTAAAGTCTTATAATTGCCACTAGAAGTTAATAATCTAGCCTTGTGCCTTCAGTATAATGGTTCTCAAACTTGAGAGTGCATCAGAATTACCTGGAGGGCTTGCTAAAACCCAGATTGCTGGGTCTCACCCCCAAATTTTCTGATTCAGTAGATCTGGAGTGAAGGTCCAATAATTAGTAATTCTAACCAGTACTCAGGTGATGCTGATGCCACTGATGCAGGGACCCATTTAGGGAATGCCTACATTAGTAATATTTCCTCTAGTTATTAAGTACCAATTTCTCACAAACCAAATTTTAAGGAGTGGCAAACCAAATAAAGAACTGAAAAGGATCTAGGAAAATAGTTTAAGTCAGAACAAAGAAAGATATGCAGACTTTGCCTTTATCTCCTTCTCACCTTGGCAGTGTGGATAGTTAAAGGAGCCTCTGTGCATAGTACTTGCTAGCTGTGAACTCTTGAGAGGATTTAGAGTTGGAAGTACTTGAGAACACAATATTGCATGTAACATGAAATGTTAGATTTAGTTAAAAGGAAGGATGATTTCTTCATATTTAGAGCATAAAATCAGAAAACAAAATTGTGACCTGTTAAATGGGATTGAATGGGGTTTTTGTTTTAAAACTTGAGTTCCTGATTTAATGATTTTTATGTGCTTTGTCAGTGGTTCAACTTTAAAGCTCACATTATTGCATTATTGTGTGTGTGTGTGTGTGTGTGTGTGTGTGTGTGTTAGGATCTCTTGGTTTTCCTGGACACAAGGGTGAAAAAGGACATGCTGGTGAAATCGGTCCCAAAGGATTAACAGTAAGTTTTTAGTATATTATACTACAAAATAAGTTAAAGAAATCCATTTACACTTTGATTTTCACTTGTGGATATATATTAAAGAAGTTTAGTTTTTTCTATTAAATTGTGATTTATTTGATTCTCCCTGACTCACAGGACTCTCTTAATTAATAGATTTGTACACTAAATGTTACTGGGTGGGTTAATGGGATAAACTGACCACCAGGGGGCATATGCTCAATGCAGGAGTAAATATTCACTGGCCATTTACAGAGAAACGGCACTGTGGACCTGGCGCCCACAAAGCAACACTCAGCTTCCCCCAAGTGGGCTGCCACCACCCTGGAGCAGCCCACCAAATCACAAAATGTGGCCCACAGCCCAGCCCAGGCCAGAAACGGTCATTGTGGGTGCCGGGTAATGATGTCACACAGCAACACCTGGCTTCCTCTCCCTAGAGACTAGCCTCCATGAAGTTTCTTCAGACCAGGACCATGGCTTGTTTTAGACAGGTGGAAACATTTTACACTTTAACCAAATGTCTGTGAAGCATTTTCCTGTGCTGCATATTATTTGATCTTCACAGAGTCCTGGAGTAGGTAGATAGGAGACTCAGTGGAATCCTATCTTCTTTACATTAGCTAGAAAATTGAGATTTTTTAAAAATATATTTTTATTGATTTTTCAGAGAAGAAGAGAGAGGGAGAGAGAGATAGAAACATCAATGATGATAAAGAATCATTGATTGGCTGCCACCTGCACGTCCCCCGCTGGGGATCAAGCCTGAAACCCA
>NW_005357414.1:3049197-3056745 GCF_000412655.1 Myotis brandtii | reverse complement strand
TCACTGGGCTGGAAAAAGTTTAGCTAAATCAGAAAGCAGGTCTAATTAAGCAAGTTTATTCTATATATATAAAAGGCTAAATTGACTCATGCATGCGTGATACATATAAAGCTCTCACTGGCACCAATCGTATGCGTGTGTTTCGATCTGTCATTGTCGATCGTGAATTTGGTTGACACTTCTATTTAGAGAAAGGGTGAATAGCGATATTAAAATATTTCTTCTAATTAATTTCCTTTCAATGTGCACAAATTTGTGCACTGGGCCACTACTAATATATACGTGTGTGTGTGTGTGTGTGTGTGTACATAAAAAGAAAGTGATTTTCTCTTTCATTTTCCCCCCTTTCTTTATTTTATTTATCCGTTCAGGGCATACCAGGAGCTCCTGGTGCTCCAGGCTTTCCTGGACCTAAAGGTGAACCTGGTGACATCCTCACTTTTCCAGGAATGAAGGGTGAAAAAGGGGAGTTGGGTTTCCCTGGATCTCCAGGTCTCCCTGGTTTACCTGGTACCCCTGGACAGGATGGATTGCCAGGGCTACCTGGCCCCAAAGGAGAACCTGTGAGTTGGTTTGATATTCTTGGTTTTATAAGGTCAAATTGTTATTTAGGGATGTTTCCTAGGATATGCTTGTTGCTGACATGAACACCTAATCAATGCTTAAAAGAAAATGATATATAGAAATGATAACTGTGTGGTGTTTCTTTACCACTCTTTTCTCTCAGTTGTTTTATCCATTTCTTATTTTTAACCCAGTTTTTACTAAGTAATATTAGCTATGAATAGGTGGGCAGAAGGTTAAGATGCTTGTGGGTCAATGTGAGGTTCCCCTTCTATTACCCCACATGTCCTTGTCTGGGTTTATTTAGACCTAATGGCAGAAGTCTAATTTGCCTTTTATATATAGTAAGCTTAGAGGTTAGTATGATTAGACAGCCATGTTAAATGTGTTATGGAACCTAAATGTTGAACATAAATGAACAGACTTATTTTGTGTGCAACATATAGCCCAGAATATTTAGGTAGAAAGTGTTATTTATATCAAATATTAGATAGACTGTAAACTTCTTGACATACTAGACTATAAACTTCATTAGGGCAAAGTGTTTTGTTTATTGTTATTCTTTACCTGTATCACCAGCACCTGGCACATAGCAGGAGCTCAAGAATATTTGTTGAAGGAATAAATAAGTGAAGTGGTCACACATACCATTCCATAACACACATAAGACTTATACAGCTTGTAAGAACTATTTATGGCTGTATCATTTCTCTAGTTGTATTCAGTAATACCAACCTACAGAGAGTTGTTATGTCTATATTTCTGTATTAAACTTTTCCCTTTTCAGGGTGGAATTGCTTTTAAGGGTGAAAGAGGTCCCCCTGGGAATCCAGGTTTGCCAGGTCTCCCAGGGAATAGAGGGCCTATGGGCCCTCTTGGTATTGGCCCTCCAGGCCCAATGGGTGAAAAAGGCATACAAGGTGTTGCAGGAAATCCAGGCCAGCCAGGACTACCAGGTGAGTATGATTGCTTTGTTTTTAATTTGGTGCTTAAAAGCAGAAATGTGTTATCTTTGGCCACTCTTAACTTCCTTTCATAAGAGATATTTAGCTTTTCAGAACTCCTTAGCAAGGTAATACAATATGTGTGCTTTTATTACAGGTGAGTTCCTCTTTAAATGTTTTTCTGAATATCTTCATTTTTATTGTTTCTGTTGTTTTTCTTTAAACATCATATATATATATAAAATTTTTTATTGATTTCAGAGAGGAAGTGGGAGAGAGATATAGAAACATCAGTGATGAGAGAGAATCATTGATCAGCTGTCACCTGCATGCCTCCTACTGGGGATTGGAGTCCACAACCCGGGCATGTACCCTGACTGGGAATAGAACCGTGACCTCCTGGTTCAAAGGTCGATGCTCAACCACTGAGCAACTCTGACCAGGCTGTTTTTGTTGTTTCGAAGTACAAGATACATAATGCAAAGTTTAGCAAATAATTATATTGGAGACACACATGTAACTACCACACACATCAAGAAACAGCACATTGCCAGCATCCTAGAAACCCCCATTTTCCTCTTTGTCCTTTCCTGATCATATCCCCTTCCATTTCTCCAAAAGAAACCACTGTCTTAACTTTTGCATAGTTTCCTTCCATTTAAACCCTAGTGTCATCACCTAAATATGAATTCCCAAACAAAGTATTTTAAGCTTCTTTTTGAACTTTATATTAATGGAATTGTAAGATAAGTATTATTCATGTTAACTCTGTGTATAGCTACAGTATATTCATTTTCATTGATGTTTAGTATCCTGTTGTGTGTGTGTGTATGTGTGTATCACAGTTGATGTATCCATTCTATCATTAATGGACAATTGGCTATTTTATAATTCAGACCTATTATAAATAATGCTTCTGGGTACACTCTAGTATATATACCCTGGTGTACATGTGCACACACTTTTCTGGAGGCAAGCATCAGCAAATTATAGCCCGTGGATTAAAACTGACCAAACATTTTTTTGTCATGAATGAAAGTGTTATTTGAACACAACCATTCACTATTGACTATGGTTGCTTTTGCACTACAACTGCAGTGTTGGGCAGTTATGATAGAAACCATGTGGTCCACATAACATACAGTATTTACTGTCTGGTCCTTTACAGAAGGACCTGGATTAGGGTGTCTATTTAAGATTAGCATTTTCAAGGCATAGAATAAATGCATCTTAAGTTTTACTGGATAATTCTAAACTATATCCAAAGCAATTGTACCAATTTATATTTCTATCAGAAGTATTGGAGATTGCTTATTGCTCTACATCCTCATAAACATTTTGTATTGTCACACTTTTATATTTTTGCCAATTTTTTGAAATGTGATATATCTCATGGCAATTTTTTGTATCTCTCTGGTTACATTAAAGTCTAGCACCTTTTTATATATTTACTAAACATTTTCATTTCCTTTTATGAAATGTCAATTCAAGTGTTTTCTCCAAAAAAATGTATACACAATTTGAATGATTATAAGGTCATTGTTTATTAACATAAAGTTCAATTTTAAAATTTAAAAGAATCTACAGAAATGAATAATTTATTTGTCAGTGCCTGTTTTCAAACTGATGATGTTCTGGTCCAGGCACTGCTGATGACACAAAGCAATGGAATTGCAAACACCAATAATCATTTGATTTGTTTACTATGTGAGCTTCTTCAATTAATTGACTGTTGCTGGTTTTGTACTGTAAAAACTTTGTCATTTATGTATCCCCTTAAAAAAACAGTCTAGTGGCCCTTTAGTATATATTTTATTTGTTTAAAGCTTAGTTGGGCTTCACCCATTATTTCAAATCAGTTAAATCTGAAAAGGAGTGAAAATTAGGTGAATTATCAGCTGTTAAAATGTGTATACATTTTTGGACCATATATTTATTTATACACATACATATAGGTGTTTCTATGGAAAATAATATAATAATTAATAAATAATAATACAAGAATAAACTCTGTTTCATATACTCACAACTGTATACCTACTTTTGCACCACCCTATATATTTTATGTATTAGTTCTCTTCTGTTAGCTATTCATTTTGCAAAATTTTTATTCACTATAGCTTGTCATTTTTACTCTCTGTATGGCATCTTTAATGGACAGAAA
Organism: Myotis brandtii; assembly: GCF_000412655.1. Classification (NCBI taxonomy): domain Eukaryota; kingdom Metazoa; phylum Chordata; class Mammalia; order Chiroptera; family Vespertilionidae; genus Myotis; species Myotis brandtii. The sequence continues at coordinate 3,053,073 of NW_005357414.1, read as the reverse complement.
TAAATTAAAATGTAGTCAAATTTATCAGTCTTTTCTATCATGGTTAGTGCTTTTAATTTTATGTTTAAGAAATTTTTACTGGACCTGAGCCTATTTTAAGTCCTTATTTCAATTAATAAGAAGTAGGTGTACTTGAATTTTGCACACATAAAATCTTAAGGAACCATTAGTTTACTTCAATTTGATTCTTTAAGGCCCTTTTTACCTATATTTAAAAATATTTTATAAATTCCATCTTTAATCATGGAAGCTTTTTAAAATTTATTGGAGTAACATTGGTTAATAGGATCATAAGTTTCAGGTATAGATTTTCATGATATAAGGTCTATATATTGCACTATGAAAGCTGTCATCTACTTTTTTTATTTTTGAAATTTCATTCTTCTGTGTTTGGTATCTTTCTTGAATATATAATATGTGATTTTTTTTCTTATAGATTTTTGTTAGATTGCATTTTCAAAAGACTATACTTTTTCTTTTGTGTTTTTAATTAGAAGATATCTTTAGTCAAGAGAACACTTATTCACTATTGATTCCCATTTGTCCTTAGGTCCTAAAGGTGATCCAGGTCAGACTATAACCCAGCCAGGGAAGCCTGGCCTGCCTGGTATCCCAGGCAGAGATGGTGAAGTAGGTCTTCCAGGTAAGTGAAGAATGTATTTGACCAGGTCTTCAATACTTATTGGCTTCTTTATATGAAGGTTTCCCTTTTAAAAAACTGTTGCTTCTCTCCTTAGGTGATCCTGGACTCCCAGGCCAACCAGGCTTGCCAGGAATACCAGGTAGCAAAGGAGAGCCAGGTATCCCTGGAATCGGGCTTCCTGGACCACCTGGTCCCAAAGGTATGTAGGAATGGGTAGCAGGCAGGATAGGTTAGCTGGTTAGTATGACATTATTCTTTGACATAGTTTAGTCAACAATAAAATATATAAATTGTACCTTTTTTCTATGTACTGTAAAGAATATAAATGAAAAGTCACAGCATGCATGAACTATACTTTTGTTTTTCTTTATTTAAAATAGTCCAGACAAGAAAATGTCTAAATCACAGATATTTAAAAATTATATATAAGCTTTAAAAATCACAGTAATTATTATCTTTTGTGTTCACCGTTGCATTTTCAGGGCTTAGAACAGTTCCTAGAACATAGTATGCACTCAATAGATGTTTGTGAAATGAATGGATTGCATTAAACAGAAAACATATTCATTGCGCACATGTTACCAAGTAATGTTTTATTCTAAATCATATTCTCTTGACTTCCTGAAATTTTAAAAATCTGTTGCTTTAGTTCTGTTTTATTCCTCACAAAATTTATTCTCATGAATGGCAAGGGTGTGAATTCTTCTGAGAATAGTGCTAAACATATCCTTACTCACTTACACTAAATGACTTAGAGTCAGATTTGACTTTTTGTGTTTATATGTGTGTAATATCTACAATTGTTTTAGCTCATTTCCAGAATTATATGGTAGACATTTTGTATACTATATTTAGATGTAAGCAGAAGAAAATATTTTCTGCATTTTTGTGTGAGATGCATTCCTCATGTTCAGTTTTGCCTCATAATAGCCTTCGTTCCACTTTAGAAGAGCATATCTTCCACACATATTAGCCCTTTATGAAAATGATAGGACCATAAGGTGACTGAGAGGGAATACCAATATCTGTAAGCTTGATCTTAAGTGGTCATCTAAAATGCCATTGTGGTTTTAACATCTTATTGTAGTCACTACGCATGATTGGATAGGGTAAACATTGTTCGTTTGGGAGTTTGGGTATCTTTCCTATAGTGTCTTCTATTTGGAGATTTAAAATGACTTATCATTTTACAGGTTTTCCTGGAATTCCAGGACCTCCAGGAGCACCTGGGACACCTGGAAGAATGGGTCTAGAAGGCCCTTCTGGGCCACCAGGCTCTCCAGGACCAAAGGTCTGGGACATTTGTTCTTTTCCCCTTTTTTATTTCCCCCACCTTCTTTAGCTTTAGCTTTCTATTTTGACTTACACATCATCCCAAGTCTTCACTAGATAAATAAACTTAACTGATTATATTTTCATTAAAAATATTTAACCCAAAACAGTCTTTAATAGTCCAAGAGGTCATATTTAAAGCAAAAAAAATTTTTTTGAACCTGTTTTATAGTGACCAATTATTTAATGAGATAGGAGATTATAGATGAAAGAATACAATCATCAACTCCCCCTGTGCTTCTCTGTAGTATCACCAACCCATTTTATGTTTGTCCGTGCCTTTCTGTGATGATTGGTTGAAATGCTGTTGAATATCATGTCAAGAACTGTCCCTCTGTCCCAGTTCTTTCCCAAATACATGCTGCAAATCACTGCAATCAACTTTTAATGATTATGATGATGATAAATGTGCCTGAATTACTTTCCATTCCTTTTATTATGTCTTAGCCAATTTAAAATTTTGTTCAGTCAACCTTCAGCAAACTGCTATGGTATGTATTTATCCTAACTGTCTCTCTATTTTCTGTGCTTGATTAATTTAAACTTGCTGTGTTTTCATCATTACAATTTTTTTTCCCATGGGAAGAACAATTGACCATGATACCAGCTCTCATGAGAAGCAACTTTTCTAGTGATTAATTATTTTTATTTTATTATAAAACTTTTCAAATGAACAAAAAAGTAAAAGAATAATACAATTAACTTTCATATATCCATCACTCAGATTTCAAATTATCAAGACTTTATCCTATTTGCTTCATCTATTCCCTCTTTCTTTGCTGAAATATTTTAACATAAATCTCAAAATCATGTCATTTTACCTATAATACTTCACTATTCATCTCTAAGTAAGTGGACATTTTATACAAAAAACACAATGCCATTACCATACTTAGACAAATTAAAAATAATCATCTAATACTCAGTCTATTATCACATTTCCTTACTTGGGTTTAGTCTCATTCTCAGTTCTCTTTTTCTTGTCCTGAAACCAGCCCAAATCATTTAATTTGTTTTACTAAGCCTCATTTCCCATCCTTCCAGATGGTCTCTCCAACATACAAATTACTTTTCATTTAATTACTCTATTCCATCACCCATAGGTGTGTCGGGGGGGAAGTATTACCTTGTATTTTATGCTTTAAATTCTCTCCTGTAAACAATCAATACTGAAAGAGTCATAGGAGTTTTTGTTGTCTTTTGTTATGTGTATGCTCTAGGGAGAACCAGGATTTGGGCTACCTGGGCCACCTGGGCATCCAGGACTGCCAGGGTTCAAAGGAACACTTGGTCCAAAGGGTGATCGTGGTTTCCCAGGACCTCCAGGTCCTACCGGACACCCTGGATTGGATGGGCTACCTGGACCAAAAGGTATGGAACGTATTGCTACTTTCAATTTGCTTTTAACTTTTGTAGATATTGAAACTATTGGGAAAGTTTATGGGTGATAAGTCCAATTAAGTAAAGTCTATGCTGCCACTCTGTCCACTCCTTTTTTTTCCATCCTTCATTGATATTGTTGTGTTTATTTTATTGTATAGATAATATAATCATATATGTGCAAAAGTAACACTGAGGAATCTTCCTTTTACCCCATCTCCATCCACTCTGTTCCTCCCCATTCCATATGTAGCTGTTTTTATTTATTTATTTAATTAGTTCTAGTGAGTGTTCCTTCAGACAAATATAAACCAATAAAATATACTTTTATTTCCTTTATCAAAAGATAGTGTACTACTTTTTGACTTTTTGAACTTTACTTGTTTTGTTAAATTATATACTAGATATCACTCCATGTCAGTATATAGAGATCTTTATTTATTTATTTATTTTATTAAATCTTTATTGTTCAGATTATTACAGTTGTTCCTCTTTTTTCCCCCCCATAGCTCTCCTCCACC
>NW_005357414.1:3035550-3049078 GCF_000412655.1 Myotis brandtii | reverse complement strand
GTTCATCATATTATTTATCCACTTGATTTTTAGATTCACTTGTTGATAGATGTGTATTTGTTGTTCATAATTTGTATCTTTACATTTTTCTTCTTCTTCCTCTTCTTAAAGGATACCTTTCAGCATTTCCTCAAGATCTTTATTTTTTACAAATAGCTTACTAATGTTGAATTGCTTGGTTATACCATAGTTCATTCTAATAGTTACTGGTTGCTAGTTTTGAGTTTTTTTGACAAGTTTTTTTTTTCTTATTAGAATTAACACAGCAGTAAATAACCTTGTATATGTGTTCTTTCATATGGGTACAGGTGTGATAGCAGAATAGAGTAAATAAAAATGGATTTTCTGAATTGAAGGGTAAATGAACCCCTAGATATTATTATATTCCTCCCAATTTGCACCATTTTACACTCCCAGCAGCAATGTATGAGTATTCTTGTTTTCCCACAGCCTTGATAAGTATGTTGACAAACTCTTGGATTTTTTCCAACCTGATGGAATAAGTAGGTATCTCAGTATAGTCTTGTAAACATTGTATTGAGAAAATTTCAAACAGAAAAAAATTAATTGTACAATGAAAACCTATATGTCCACCACCTAGATTCTACAACTAACATTTATCTCTTCGACATTTTATTTTTTAAATTTCTATATATAATGTAGAAAGTATTTTACAGTGACTACTGTATAACCATCATTGATATTATATTGTCAACATTTTACTATACATGACTTATCACATATCTATCCATTGCTTTCTCCATTCATTGACTTATTTTTTTTGATGCATTTCTTTTGGGGGGGGGGCTTTCTTTTTTTCCCCTTTATTGATTAAGGTATTACATATATGTCCTTATCCCTCCATTGCCCCCCACTCATGCCCTCACCCCCCTGGTGTCTGTGTCCTTTGGTTAGGCTTATATGCATGCATACAAGTCCTTTGGTTGATCTCTCCCCTTTACCCCCACCCTCCCCTTCCTTCCCTCTGAGGTTTGACGGTCTGATCGATGCTTCTCTGTCTCTGGATCTGTTTTTGTTCATCAGTTTATGTTGTTCATTATATTCCACAAATGAGTGAGATCATGTGATATTTATCTGTCACTGACTGGTTTATTTCGCTTAGCATAATGATCTCCAGTTCTATCCATGCTGTTGCAAGTGGTTAGAATTCCTTCTTTTTTACAGCAGTGTAGTATTCCATTGTGTAGATGTACCACAGTTTTCTAATCCACTCATCTGCTGATGGGCACTTAGGCTGTTTCCAAATCTTAGCTATGGTAAATTGTGCTGCTATGAACATAGTGGTGCATGTATCCTTTCGGATTGGTGTTTCTAGTTTCTTGGGATAGGTGCAGCCACTATGGAGAACAGTATGGAGTTTCCTCAAAAAACTAAAAATGGAATTTCCATTTGATGCATTTCAACATAAATTGAAACAGCCATATACTTCTTCCTAATTACTTTAGCATGCATATCATAACTACAATTGTATGGTTGTTCTTTCTTTTTTAATATAAATTTCATATTAAATGAGATGCACAAATCCTAAGGGTACATTTGCTTGATTTTGACAAACACTTGTGTAACCAAATTTTTACCAAGTTATAATCCCATAAATTTCCCTTATATCCTTTTCTAGGTCCCCACCCCAACATTGACACTGACAACTATATTATAATGACTTTTATCATATAAATTAATTCTACCTCTTCTAGAACTCCATATGGAGTCATACAGTATGTATTTTCTTTGCAAGGTTTTTTTTCACACGGAATATTGTTTTTGAGATCCATTCATGTTATTGTGTTTATCAGTAGTTCTTTATTTTTATTATTATGTCTTTTATTTATAAATATACTGAAGTTTCTTTATTCATTCTATGTTGATGGCCACAGGACTGTGTTGTTTTTTAGTATTATGAGTAAAGCTGTTAAGACTAATCTTTTAAAAGTCTTTTTATGGATATGTGCTTTCATTTTGCTTGGGCAAATTTCTGAGAGTAGAATTATTGAATCATAAGATAGGTGTATGTTAGTTGTATAAGAAACTACTGGAGTTTTTTTAAAAATGGTTGTACCATTTTAAACTCACACCAATATTGTATGCAAGTTTCAATTGTCCCACATTCTCTCCAAGATTTGGTGTTATAATTCTTTTCATTTTTGAATTTTGGTAGGTGTGTTGGTAATATATTTTGGTTTAGCATGCTTTTCCCTAATGGCTAAAGATGTTGAGCTCTTTTAAATATACTGATTGATAATATGCAGATTCAAATATATTTCCCTTTTTAAAATATGAGTTGTTTCTCTTTGTATTAAGCTGTAAGTTATCTTTATATATCTTGCATACTGGTCTTTTGTCATACTGGTTTATGAGTATTTTATCCCTATCTGGCTTGCCTATTCATTTTCTTTTTTGGAAAAATTTTAAAAGAGTTTATCGAGCCAATCTGATGATATATGCCAGAGAATAAGCTCTCAAATGTTCCTGCCTATTCATTTTCCTACTAGTATACTAGAAGCCCATTGCATGAAGATTCGCACAATAGGCCTTCCTTCCCCTGGCTGCTGCCACTGGTTTTCCTCCAGCACCCAGGACCCAGGCCTTTGGTCTGGCTTGGCTTCTCCCCTCCAGCCGCAGCGAGGCTTGGCTTCTCTGCTGTGGCCGCAGCGAGGCTTGCAAGCCTCTTCAGTCTTCAGTCTTCAGTCTTCACTCAGGTCGGAGCCTTCAGTCTTCGCTCAGCACCTGCGTATGCAAATTAACAGCCATCTTTGTTGGGTTAATTTGCATAGTCACTCTGATTGGCTGGTGAGCATAGTGGAATGACACCAATTTGCATGTTTCTCTTTTATTAGTGTAGATTTTGATAATCAAAATAATTATTTTACTGATGTTTCATTTATCAGTTTTTTCTTCTATGATAATTATTTACTATGTATCATCTAAGAAAACTTTCCCTGTCTCAAAGTTGCAAGGATATTCTATATTTTATTTTGTAAGTTTTATAGTTTTAACTTTTATGTTTTGATTATCAACCATCTCAAATAATTTTTATTCAGTATTACTTGCTTAAAAGAACTCCCTCCCAATTAGAGTACTTTTGTATCAATGTCAAAGATCAAATGACTATATATGAGTTAGGTCTATTTCTGTGCTGTCAATTCTACTTAACTATTTTATTTTCCTTAAGTCAATATGAACATTTATATTACAATGGCTTTACAGTAAGACTGAATGCCAGGTAATGTAAGTCCTCCATTTGGTTCTTCTTTTTTTTTTAAATTTCTTTGGATATACTAGGTCCTTTGCTTTTAAGCTTAGGGTAGTTTAATTTTTTATTTCCATTTTATGAGTAAAATTGACCATATTTTCATGTGTTTAAAGGACATATTTTTTTCTGATAAGCTGCTCATTTCCTTTGCTCATTTCTCTATTGGTTTCTTATACCCTCTTGATTTTGATCCACCTAATTATGTATAGGAATAGAATTGGCCTAGCTGTTGTGGCAATTGTTTGTTCCTTTCTGGTTTACAAGGAATTGGACTTTACTGACTAATATTTTGGCTCCCAGAGAATAATCTGTACAGCTTAATGCTTCTGAAACATTTTGAATTGATTCCCATTAAAACAATAAGACAACATCACCCAACTTAACCATGGTAGATTCTGCCCCCCAAAGCCTCAAACTACCTCAGTACAAATTATCCTTAGATAAGAGCTCTGTCTGCTAGCAAACAATTCAGGTTAGCTATAAATGATAAGATTCAAAGTTATAGGTAATGTTTCCAACCAATTACTTCCCCCCAGCTTAGACCTGTGACAATAAAAATTATAAATTGAGACATTCCAATCAATAAGCTATGTAACAGGCAGTCTCTATGACAATTACTCATCCACTGTATTTTGTTTATAAAAATGTCCTTGAGACAGGGATTGGGAAGAAATGGGTTGAGGCCTATTTTAAACAACTTCTTAACAGCATTTGACTGATCTTGGAAAAGAAGTATAGGACCCTCATATCCTAATAGGAACCATTCTCAAATATTAAACCCCAGTATAATTCCTAAGGTTCTAGAAGAAAAAAGAATTTGGCATTTTCTGCCATGTATTGCCTTCATCCTCAAACATTTATTATATTCCTATTCTGTGCCAGGTACTACTTGAATCACTAGAAACACAAAGGCATAGACTCTGCTCTCAAATCTCAGAGACTGCTTTCTATTGTAATAAAATTGAAGTGGCATTACTATGAGAGTGGTTATTTCAATAATAACTTTTATGAATATGTATCACTAATGTTTTAGATCAATATACAACAGCCAAACCTCATCAAGCAGATAATAATAAAAGTTCACCTACCAGGCACACATTATACCAGTGGCTGGCTATTAGAACTTAGTAATTAAACTATAGGAGAGATTTAGGCACGACTTTTAAAGTGACATAGTGATCAATAATTAATTAATTAGACTAATCCCCATAAGAAAGAACTATATGAGAAAGACAATGTGCTTAAGATGAAACATTAGAATCAGATTAAACAAAAAAGAGCAAATATTACTTTGGAAGTATTCCATTTGTTTTATTTTTAAATTAAATTTATTGGGGTGACCTTGGTTGACATGATCATATATGTTTCAGGTGTGGATTTCTATATCACACCGTGTGCCCACAACCCAAATTCAAATATTCTCCTATCACCATATATTAGGACTCTCTTCTCTCCCCACCTCCTTCCCTCTAGAAACCACCACACTGCTGTTTGTGTTCACAAGTTTCAGTTTTATATCCCACATGTGAGTGAAATCACATGGTTCTTAGCTTTTTCAGATGGACTTATTTCACTTAGCATAATATTCTCAAGGTCCATCCATGTTGTTGAAAATTGCAGTATTTCATTCTTTTTATGGCTGAGTAGTATTCCATTGTGTACATGTACCACATCTTCTTTATCCAGTCCTCTATCACAGGACACTGGTTGTTTCCATGTGTTGGCCTCCATGATTAATGCTGCAATGAACATATGGGGTGCATATATCTTTGCAAATACATAATGTTGAGGGTTTTTATTTGTATACTAGAGGCCTGGTGCACGAAATTTGTGCAGGGGAGGGTGTCCCTCAGCCCAGCCTGAACCCTCTCCAATCTGGGGTCCCACAAGGGATGTCCAGTGGGATCGGGCCTAAATGGGCAGTTGGACATCCCTCTCACAATCCAGGACTGCTGACTCCCAACCACTCGCCTGCCTGCCTGCCTGATCACCCCCTAACCACTCCCCTGCCAGCCTGATCAATGCCTAACTGCTCCCCTGCTGGCCCGATTACCCCTAACTGCCCTCCTCTGCCAGCCTGATCACTCCTAACAACACTCCCCTGCTGGCCTGGTCGCCCACAACTTCCCTCCCCTGCTGGCCATCTGTCCATATGGATGGGGGTGGCCTTCTTTGACCACATGGGGGCAGCCATCTTGTGTGTTGGAGTGATGGTCAATTTGCATATTACCTCTTTATTATATAGGCTACCCAGGAGAGAGATTGCAGGGTCATAAGGTAGCTCTAGTCTTAATTTTTTGAGGATTCACCAGACTGCTTTCCATAGTGGTTTTACCAGTCTACAGTTTGGTTTATAAATTACTTTTGTTCAGATCCTCATCTAAGGTGCCTCAGTAGGCTTCATTAAGGAAGTGAAATTTGAACTGAATCTTTAATGAAGGATGTTCCAGGTAGCCGGAATAATGTACAAAAGTATCATTGTGAAAAATAGAATGATGTGTTTGGAAATATTGAAAGAAATAAAATATACCTTGAAAAATCTATAACATATCTAGAAATCAATAAAAATGTGCCTAATGTATTTGAGGGGAAAAATTAAACTCTATAAGAAACATGAAAAAGGGTAAAATTAATTCAATGATAAATTATATGTATGGATAAAAAGACTCAATGATGTCAACTCTGCCCAAGTTTGCCCATAAATATAATGTATTTTCAATGAAAATTAAAGTAGGAATATTTTGGAAGCACTTGGCATATCAGATTCTAAAACTTAATGCTTATCAAACATATAATAAAACATATTACAAAATCATTGTAATCATAACATTGTGAACCAGTGCTGGAACAGACAAGTAGTAAATCAGTATATAATAGAGTTCAGAAACATACTCATGTATACACGGAAACTTGGTCTTTAACAGAAATTGCATTATTATTCAATGGGGAAAGAGTAGATTTTTTAAAAGTTGGTAATTGAGTAAGTGGTCTCTACTAAATAAATCTCCAATGCACAATATATAAATAGAAATTAAAGTAGTAAATATTAAAAGCATTTTTTAAATTATGAGAAACTGGAAGATCAAGAGAGATTTTTGTGGCACCTTAAGATTATACAATTCTGGCAGCTCTCTTTTTAGAAATACGTTTTTATTGACTTTATTTTTTTTAAATATATTTTATTTATTTTTTACAGAGAGGAAGGGAGGATAGAAAGGATAGAAAGTTAGAAACATCGATGAGAGAGAAACATCGATCAGCTGCCTCCTGCATACTCCCTACTGGGGATGTGCCCCACAACCAAGGTACATGCCCTTGACCGGAATCGAACCTGGGACCCTTGAGTCTGCAGGCTTACGCTCTATCCACTGAGCAAAACCCGTCAGGGCTTTATTGACTTTAGAAAGAGATGAAGGGATAGAGAGAGAAACATCAATGTGAGAGAGAAAAGTTAATCAGTTGCCTCCAGTACACATCCTGAGTGGGGACTGAACCTGCAACTTGGGCATGTGCCCTGACCAGGAATCGAACCTGCGACTTTTTGGTGCATAGGGCGATGCTCAACCAACCCAACCGAGACACGCCAGCCATGGCTGGCATCTCTCTTTAGTAAAGGGGATATAAAATTGCAGATAGAAAATTGAGATACTGTAATGCCCAATATCAGGTGGCCTTCAATCCAAATAGACTTTTCGTGCTCATTCAACTACCATGAGCCATACTTGGCATTGCCTTCATGTAGAAGGATACAAGGATAGGATCTACAGTGTTGTAGCAGGGCAATGGAAGGAGTTTCTCTTCAGCATAACTCCTCAACATTAACATTTATAGAACATTCCATCCAACAAGAGCAGAAAACACATTCTTTTTTAGTGCACACAGAAAATTCACCATGATAGACCATAATCTGGGCCATTAAACAAACTTTGACAAATTAAAAGTATTGAAATCATAGAGTAGATCATCTTACCATTAACAGATTTAGCAAGAAGTCAGTAATAGAAAGCTATCTGTAAAAATCTTGACATATTTAGAAAATAACAAAAATAATTTTAATCCATTGATCAGAAGGAAAGTATTTTGAATTGAATTAAAATAAAAAAAAACATATCAAAATTTGTAGAATGCAGATCAAGAAGTGATTAAAAGAAAATTCATATGTGAAAAAATTATTAGAGAAAAGAATAATCTCAAAAAAAGTATCTAACTTTTTTCCTTAAGAAATTAGAAAAGAAAAACAAAATAAAGAAGACAAGCAGAAGATAGAGCAAAATAACTATAAGTACAGATATCAGTGGAATTAAAAACTGAAAAAAAATAGAAAAATTATATGAGACCAAATGAAGTTCTTTGAAAAGATCAATAAGATGGATACACCTCTATCCAGGCCAATCAAGAAAAAAGAGAAGAGACATATTACCGATATTAGGAATGAAAGACAGAACATTATTACAGACCTTACAGAAATTAAAGGAGTAACAAGGGAGTATGACAAACAACTGCACACCCATAACTTTGACAACTTAGATGAAGTGGATGAATTTCTTGAAAAGTACAAACTACTGAAGCTCACTGAAGAATAAATAAGATAATTCAGATATTTATTAAAGAAATTGAATTTGTAGTTAAAATTATCCCAACAAAGAAAACTGCAGGTTCACTTGGCATCACTGATAATATTCTAGCAAACATTTAAAGAAGCAATAACACCAGTTACACACTATTTCTTTCCCAAAATAGAAGTGAATGGGTTGCTTCCCAATCATTGTATGAGGCCAACATTACCCTAATATCAAAACCAGGCAAAGGAAAAAACACTATAGGCCAATGTCCCTCATGAACATAGATGTAAAAATCCTCAAGAAAATATTAGCAAAGAAAATCCAACAATATACTTTCACAATTTTATTTTTTACAAAGTTGCAAAGTCAAATTAATAGAAAAATAAGTATTTTCAATAAAGGGCGCTAAATCAGTTGGGCAACTAATGCAAAATAAAATTATATTTATTTCTTAAAGGTGACGTTGGACCAAATGGACAACCTGGGCCAATGGGACCTCCTGGGCTACCAGGAATAGGTGTTCAGGGACCACCAGGGCCACCAGGGATTCCTGGACCAATAGGCCAACCTGGTAAGATTGAAGTAAATGTATATTTTGTAGTAGCACTGATTGTATAGATGTTTAGCTCTTCAAAATGTGTAACCTATGTAACAGTCTTTCTGAAAGAGATTTGAGAGGTAAAATGTCTACTTGTATAATTAATTAATCCATGATATTTTCCTCCCTGTTTATTTAAATTTGATCTATTAACTATAATGCTATTTTATAATTGCATATATTGTCACAGCATATATAATTGTTGGGCTAGTTGGAGTCTTGGAATCACAGACCTAAGGATGTCTAGTGCTGATTTTTCAGACCCGAGTAGCTAGATGTACAGTATTAATAGACCTTGTTCTGTGGAACCTCTTTAACATTTCTTAACACATGACTAGAGTTAACACTCTGCTAAAATATTTTTTTGGCATTCTCATTCTTTTTTAATAAAATGAGTTGAATTGTCTTGTCTTGTGCCCATAAATGAGCAATCATTTTACAAGTGATAAGCACTCTAAACTCTTTTTTAGAAATCCTCACCTGAGGATATGTTTTTATTGATTTTTAGAGAGTGAAGAAGAGAGAGAGATAAACACCAATGTGAGAGAAAAACATCAATAGGCTGCCTCCCATATACGTCCTGAAGGGGTATTGAACCCGCAACCTAGGTATGTGCCCTGACTGAGAATCAAACCCACACACTTTTTGGTGTATGGACGATGCTCCAACCAACTGAGCCACCCAGCCAGGGCTAAACTCTTTTTATATAGATATGCAAAAAAGCTTTTGTCAGCTTGTAACCTACTGGAGAAACATTTGTGTGAGGATTTACAATGCATAAGCACTCTAAACTTACTTGAATTTGTGGATTCTGAGCTATCTGGTGATGTGAATTCTTATCTTAATCTAGGTAGGCACAGTCTTGGTTACTCTTGAGCCAACATTATGTTATTGTAAAACGCTGTAATAATTCATAAAATTAAAACAAATATGGAACATTTAATCATTACTTAATTCGTTTCAACACTTCAGATGACAAACACACAGTTCAGATGTACAGATATTGACTTTGAACAAAGGAAATATATTTTCTTACCTTAAATGGCAGTAGTTATTTTGTTAGCTATCATGCTAAAAATCTAGAAATACCAATTAACAATATAAAAATCCTGGAAAGTAAAGGTTACTTTCGTTTATGTCCAGTTTAAAAATTTTATTTTATGGAACATTGTACCTTTCATATGGCCCCTAACATGTCACTACTGATTTAAAAATGAAAAAATTTACAGTGTGACTTTGAAGCAGATTTTTTAAAAGTAGCTGTTTCAACACTCATAAAAAAATTCTAACTGTCATAACAGAGAGATCTTAAGAAAAAACAATTTTTAGGATTGTCCATTATAGTCTTGGCCTGCAGTTCCACAAAGATGGCTAAAATAAATTTATCATTTCTTGTATTTTGTAATTTCCTTTTTAAAATTTCTATTACATTTCTTAGGGTAACATTAGTTAATAACATTATATAGATTTCAAGTATATAATTCGATAAGACATCACCTGTATTTTGCATTGTGTATTTACCACCCTAAGTCAAATCTCCTTCTGTTATCATATATTTGATTCTCTTTACCCTTTTCTACCACCCCTACCCCCTTCTCTTGGGTAACTACCATGTCTGTGTCTATGAGTATTTTGTTTGTTTGTCTTGTTTATTTGTTGCTTTCAATTTTATATCCCAAAGATGAGTGAAATCATATGGTTCTTGACATTTATTTTATTTCCCCAAATTCTTGTGGTTTTGAAAGCATTTTGAATTTTTAAATCACAGCTGAGCAAGAATAAAGAAATGACTGTTAACACCATTCTGAACAAAATAAAAATACATTTATACAGTGTTTCATTTGTCTAATTTTCTCTCCCTCTCTTTTTAATTGATGGCTACGTGGGTATATTTATTTATAAAGTATAGATAGGATGGGCAGGGAGAAAAGTAATGGTGCGGAATTTAATCTCTCCTCTTTCTTCTGTAAATACAATGTAGGCAAAAGTAGGTTTACAGTTGTGGGTACACGTAACAGAGCACATACTTGTATTATTATTTATTATTTGTTGTATTATTTATTATTGTTCTTCACATACTTTTGCCCACCCCTCTATGTACTTTGCCATAGAATTCAAGATCTTAATTAATATTGTTCAACAAACAAATGAAGTTAACAACAACTGGCATGAAAATGTATCCAATGCATTCTTGTTAATACAAAAATTTTCTCAAGTCACAATTTTTTGTCACAAAATAGACCACATTTTATATTTGATACTATCCATATACTTGATACTAGCCATATATGCTCAACTTTTAAAGTAAATTTTATTAGATCACCAAAGCAGAATATTATCTTAGCCCATTTCAAAAATATAACCATTTCTGTTCATCTATCTCAATAGCAGGGAGATCAGCAAGGCTATTACTAGTATCTTTATAAACCTGACTTATATTGCATAGTTGAAATTCTAACTACCAATTTTTTAAATAAGAATTTTATTTAATACTAGAGGCCCGGTGCACGAAATTCGTGCACGGGAGCGGGGGTGAGGGGTCCCTCAGCCTGGCCTGCACCCTCTCCAATCCAGGACCCCTCAGGGCTGCTGGCACCTAACCACTTACCTGCCTGCTGGCCTGATCCCCCTAACTGCTCTCCCGTGCTGGCCTGATCCCCCTAACTGCTCTCCCCTGCCGTCCTGATCCTCCTAACTGCTCTCCCCTGCCTGCCTGATCGCCTCTAACCGCCTCTGCCTCAGCCCTGCCACCATGGCTTTGTCCGGAAGGTCTTCTGGAAGATGTTCAGTCTAATTAGCATATTACCTTTTTATTAGTATAGATGCCACCTTGCCTAAAAATGCAGGTTGTTAGCAGGTTTTCCTATCATGGAAGGGGAGCCCGCAGTAGCATCCTGGGTTCTGACCAGGGCTTATGCACTCGTGCTTTATCTCAGCAGATGAGATTCCTAGAAGAAGACTCTTGGATGTACCTTGAACATTTCTATCGATTTTGCCAAATCATCCTCCAAAAATGTTGAACCACTTTAAACTCCCACCAGCAGCCATGCATGTGCCCTCTGTCCTACTTTGATGCCAGTATCATTGATTTCCCCCTAGAAGCTTGTAATGAAAGACAGATTACCAAGAGAAAAACTAAAGCTCATTAACATGTGTACCTCGTGTATATGTGGGAGATCCCAGGGAAAAATGAATAACTCCCCAAGGTGGCTTAGAATCCAGATTTAAATACCTCTTCCTAGGGAAAGGGGGCGGGATATATAGGCCTCTTAGAGGAGAGTACATGATATTTAGGAAAGATGAATGGGGGTGGGGGAGATAGTTTGTAACAAAGTTTGGGTGTGATGTCAACTTCTAGTCTCCTGTCCTGTGACAGGAGTCAGTCTTCACATTCTGACCAGACCTTCCTGGGAGTGGTCATAACATACCCTGTGCTTATAGAAAGGTGTGGGCCATATCACTAAATAAATCAGGGTCAGTTTTCTCATCTTGTGGAAAAGGAGATAAAGTTATGATAGTTTATCTCCCTTTCCACAGGTTTCCTGCCGGTTTGTGTCTCTGCTGCAGCCCCAGTGGCCCCAGCACCTCTGCAGCCTTGGGGCTAGGGGTTGCTGGGGGCCGGGCACCCCTCCGGGCTGTGTCTCTGCTCTTCCAGCCCCAGCGCCACTGTGGGGCTTGGGGCTGCTGGGTGCCGGGCCCTGCTGCAGGCTTGTGTCTCTGTTCCTCTGGCCCCAGCGACCCCAGCAGCCCCAGTGGCCCCAGCGGCCCCAGAGCCTCTTTGGCCACAGGGCTTGGGGCTGCTGGGTGCCTGCCCCCCTGCAGGCTCTGTCTCTGCTCCTCTGACCCCAGCAGTTCCAGCCCCGCCCCAGCTGTGAGACTTGGGGCCGCTGGGTTCTGGGCCCCCCTGCGGGCTGTGTCTCTGCTCATCCAACCCCAGCGCCGAGGCGGGGTTTGGGGCAGCTGGGTGCTGGCCCCCCTGTGGGCTATGTCTCTGCTACTCTGGGGCCATGGGGCTAGGGGTTGCTGGTGCCAGCCCCGCTGCAGGCTGTGTCTCTGCACCTCCGGCCCCAGCAGCCCCAGCACCGCCACAGCTGCGGGGCTTGGAGCTGCTGGGTACCGGGCCTCCTTGAAGGCTTGTGTCTCTGCTCCTCCAACCCGGGCGCTGAGGCGGGGCTTGGGGCTGCTGGGTGCCGGCCGCCCTGTGGGCTGTGTCTCTGCTCCTCCATCCCAGCGGCAGTGCTGACCAAGCAGGCCCAGAGGCCCTCCACCAGCAGGTTGGGGCAGAACACTTGCGTGGTCACCAGGCCCAGGGCCATCAGGCTTTGCTCCGCCACTTGGAGCCTACGTATGCAAATTAACCGCCATCTTTGTTGGGTTAATTTGCATACTCTCCTGATTGGCTGGTTAGCGTAGTGAAGGTAGGGCCAATTTACATGTTTGTCGTGCACAAAATTCGTGCACTGGGGGTGGGAGGAATCTCTCAGCCCAGCCTGTGCCCTCTCACAGTCTGGGACCCCCCCGTTCCTTACCGCCCGCCTGCTTGCTGCTCCCTACCACTCAGCTCACTGCTCCTCAGTGCTGCCGCGTTCCTGCCACCTCCGCTGCACTCACCAGCCATGAGCCCGGCTTCTGGATGAGCAGCACTCCCCCTGAGGGAACTCATTTTACCTCTAGGCCCTGGTTGATGTGGATCAGTAGTTAGAGTGTCCTCCCACGCACCAAAGGGTCATGAGTTCGATTCCAGGTGAGGGCACATACACAGGTTGTGGGTTGCTTGGGCAACTGATCGATGTTTCTCTTTCTCTTTCCCTCTCCCTTCCTCTCTCTCTAGAATCAATGAAAAGAACATATCCTTAGAGGAGGACTTAAAAAGAAAAAAAAATGCTGGTTTCGTTCAGTGGATAGTGCTTCTGCAGGTGGACTGAAGGGTACCGGGTTGGATTCCAATCAAGGACACATACTGGGTTGCAGGCTTAATCCCGGGCCCTGGTCAGGGATTCAGCAAGAGGCAACCAATTGATGTCTCACATTAGTTTCTGTCTTTCTCCCTTTCTTCCACACTCTGTAAAAAAAAAAAAAAAATAAATGAAAAAATGT
>NW_005357414.1:3027504-3034201 GCF_000412655.1 Myotis brandtii | reverse complement strand
CATCTTAGTTGGCAGTTAATTTGCATATCATCCTGATTAGCCAATGGGAAGGGTAGCGAAGTTACAGTTAATTACCATGTTTGTCTATTATTAGATAGGATGCTTACGTTTTCATCTTCTAATAGAAAATTTAATGGAAAGTGTTTTGTATTGTCATCTCTCCAGAGTGAAATGTTCCCATGCTTATCAGACTTTTCTTTTTACTTTTCTGAGATTATTTAATTAAGTTTTACTATTTGTCATTCTCTTTTTCAAGGCAAGCTCTACAGTTTAATATGTGTTTATAAATAAAGGACCTGTTGAATATCAGTTCCTCATTTGACAGCAGTGAAATGAAGAAAAAATGCCAAGGGACAAAAAACAAAGTGCTTTTTCATTCCATGTAGAAATAGAAGTTTTGGATTCTTATTACTTGAGTTGGCCATTAGCTAGGAGATTACTGCTTTAATGAATCTTTCTAGAGGTCACTTAAATATACTCAGTTCCAAGTCCACAATTTGTTATAATGCTTGTCTAGTCTCGGGAAAAATTACGTAGCTTAATGGCTCAAGTTCATCATGACTAATGTGAATCAAATAAAGATTTATTAATGTCATTTTCATAGATGAAGGAGAGTACATTACAGTTTTTAAATGCTAGTGGCTATAAAACCCCTGGGTTGTGGTGTGTGTGTGTGTGTGTGTGTGTGTGTGTGTGTGTAAACTTCTCACAGATAATTCATGTTTTTGAAATTTTCCTTTTTTTCCATTAACTGGTTCCATTTACCTACCAATAAATTTAGAGTACTTATACAGCTCTAATGTATTTGACCTCCATAGATATATCCATATAATTCCTATTATTGTATAAGGAGATTCAGCAGAGCTTTTGAATTTATCTGACTTTCTTCATCCTGATTATACTAGAACTACTCTTCATGGCAGTATTCATAGGACAAATCAATGTTGTTAAAAGTACAGCATAGTATTTTTAATACAATAAATAATAACAATAAATAAATAAATCTTGCCTTGTAGATGTAGGTTGTTTAATCATAGTCATCCACTAATAATTATTGAGTTCTCTGTCCCTAACCTGTTAAGGTATAAAATCAAATTAATTTTTAAATTCTAACTAACCTGAGAAGCTTAAATTCCAAAATGATTATTCAAAGCAATAAAAGATCAAAGATAAGCAAAAGTGTAAAGCTGATCAATTTCAAAGAGTATTTATTACTTTTTGTGAATGTAAATATTTTATTGTGTTTCTTGGCAAATACCTTTGATTTATAGAATATGCTATATGAATATCTGACCTAATATCTATAAAATAAATTTCTTTACCCATTGCTAATATATGATAATAGCAAATCACTATCTAATCACTTATATTTGTAAACATTTTTATTCTAATCTTTACATGATTAGCTTTGTTTCCTAACCCAATGAATCTTTTGCAACTTGCGTCTTCTTTGGTTGCACATCTTCTTTGGTTGCTGCTGAACTGTAACATTCTACCTCTTGAACTTCAGGTCTACTGGATACTGTAGTTTTTTCTCAAAAGCCCTACCTTAAAACAAAAGCTTTAAACATAAATATCAAACAAGATTTCTCCAGATTTAAGTCTTTGGTTTCTTATAATTATTTTGTAGAAGTGTTCTCTTGGAACATATTTCAGAGGGCAAATAGATATCTTGAAAACTCAGCTATTAAAATTTTTTTGGGTTATCATATAACAACAAACAATGATCCATATAGTGCTATCATAGTGCTTATTATTAAGTATCTCATCATACTTCACAAATATAATAATATAAAATATCTCTCCCTGTTATAGTATTATACTATAAAATGGCAGCATTAGAACCATCACCAATGTGATGTGCAAATTAAAAGGAATTCTCTGATCTTCAAATTGAATTTTATTAGTTTAAGGACATACTGGTTTATGACATTAAACAGATCTTAAAATTTCAGCATCTTGATCTCTTGTAAAAATAATTATACATGAATCTCCAACAATAAAATTATATCTTACTGTTAAAGGGACACTTGGAATGGTCACCTGCTCAGCCCTTAGCTTCCAGTCAGTTATGGCATATCCCCATTTAACAGACAAGGACCAACATTGTCAAATGACTAAGTCACATAGCTGATAGGTATTGGAGTGGGAACCCACACCATATTTGTAGTGTAATATTTTTTCTTTAACATATTCTTTTTAACTACGTTGGTGTTTTTTGTTTTTTGTTTGTTTGTTTTTTAGTAGCTCCATCTTCCAGAAAGTTACTAAGGCTATATATTTTTTAGTGTCATATATTTTTTTTGTAAAATTCTGGCTGGAATACTGAGAAACAAAATAACAACAAAATATAAAAATAATTATTAAAACAGCATATATAAAGCCAAAATAAAGTCAAAGGGTGTGTGTAACTGACTTACTCAGTAATCATTTTTATGGATTATAGAAATACTAGTGGCCCAGTGCACGAAACTTGTGCACATTGAAAGGGGATTAATTAGAGGAAATATTTTAATATTGCTATTGCCTTTTCTCCTTTTCTCTATAATGGAAGTGTCAGAGATAAAAGAAAATTAGTAAAATGTATATGAAAATCTTTCTCCTGTCAGAGTCTGGGGCACACCACAGGACCCAGAGTCAAGTCCTGCCCACCCACATGCACCTCAAAATCGCGCAAGACCCAGACCCAGCCGGCCCCACCCCCATTAGGCTAGATCCAGACCTGGTTCGGTCCCACCCCTGTCAAGCCCTGCCAGGCGAGGTCACAGCCTCAGGTCCCCGGGCCTGGCACCGGGTGGGGGGTGCAGCCTGAGGTCCCTCATCAAGCCCCACCAGGCAGGGGGCATGGCCTGAGGTCCCCTGTCAAGCCCTGCCAGGCAGGGGGTGTGGCCTCAGGTCTCCCGGCCTGGCACCAGGGCAGGGGGAGAAGTCTGAGGTCCCCTGTCAAGCCCTGCCAGGCAGGGGGTGTGGCCTCAGGTCTCCCGGCCTGGCACCAGGGCAGGGGGAGAAGTCTGAGGTCCCCTGTCAAGCCCTGCCAGGCAGGGGGTGTGGCCTCAGGTCTCCCGGCCTGGCACCAGGGCAGGGGGAGTAGTCTGAGGTCCCCTGTCAAGCCCCATGTGGGTTTTGGGGTGGCACAGCCTCAGGTCCCTCCTGATTGCTCATTAAGGCTCGTTACGGGAACTCGGCCTCCATTGTGGGTGCAGCCATCTTGTGTTACGGAAACCCCATCTCTGTTGTGGGCGCAGCCATCTTTGTGGTGGAGTGATGGTCAATTTGCATATTTCATCTTTATTATATAGGATATCCCAATAATTTATAATACCTTAGAGCAGTGGTTCTCAACCTTCATGCCACGACTGTTGTGGTGACACCCAACCATAAAGTTATTTTTGTTGCTACTTCATAACTGTAATTTTGCTACTGTTATGAATCGTAATGTAAATATCTGATATGCAGGATGTATTTTCATTGTTACAAATTGAACATAATTAAAGCATAGTGATTAATCACAAAAATAATATGTAATTATATATGTGTTTTCCGATGGTCTTAGGCGACCCCTGTGAAAGGGTCGTTCGACCCCCAAAGGGGTCGCGACCCACAGGTTGAGAACCGCTGCCTTAGAGCAATGCAAATCCAAATGCCACTGTTGAACCACAAAGTATTTGTTACCAGTCTACATTGGAATTAGTATTAGAAGAAATTAAAAGTAAGCATTTAGAAACTTATATTGCAATTTGACAGTGTAATTCTCTTTATTAAATATAATAACCAAAAGTTAAGCTCATATTTTGTTTGTCTTTTTATTTTATTTTTTAGCAATTTTTTGTATTTTATAAAAAATGTTAGTCCATGATGGACTAAGAATTAAGAAAAGACTGATCTTTCACCATAAATAATTTGAGAAGTACCTTCTTAGAGAAATATACTTGAAAGTCCTAAAGTTCAATTGTTAGGTCATTTTTTATATATGATGTCAAAAATATCTTTATAACTCACTGTTAGGTTTGTTATACATCAGATTCTATCACTTGTTTGCTAGCAAAATAACTAGATACCTCTCTTAAAATTGCTTTAATAACTTGTTAACATTGGTGTTGTCTTAACTAGGCTTGCATGGAATACCAGGAGAGAAGGGGGATCCAGGGCCTCCTGGGTTTGATGTTCCAGGACCCCCTGGTGAGAGAGGCAGTCCAGGGATCCCTGGAGCACCTGGTCCTGTGGGACCCCCAGGATCGCCAGGTCTTCCAGGAAAAGCAGGCACCCCTGGATTTCCAGGTAATTTGTTTAAAGTTTTCTCTGGTTTGGGATTCAGGCAATTAACTGATATGACTGTAGTATATTATTCTCTTATACTTTTCTGGATTGACACTGTTCCTTAAGGAAAATGTATTTGATTTCAGGAAACTGACTTTGCTATTTGTATTATATTTTCTCTGTGAGAATTCCAGGTATATATTTCTATGTAACAAATGATCCCCAAAATTTAATGGTTTAAATCAACCACTTTATTTTGCTCAAGATTTTGTAGGTCAGGGATTATGGGATGCCTTAATGAAGTCATTTAACTCTGCTCCACATGGCACCAGCTGGAGTAGTTGAGGGTGAAAGATTTACTTCCAAGATGGCAATTCTTTGGTATCTGAGTATTCCTTAGCCTCTTTACTTGGTATCTCATTATCCATAGTGTCTCCTCACATGGCCTGGGTTCCTCACATTATGGTAATGTCAGGGTAGTTACCTTCTTTTCAGGGCTGCTGGTTTTCAAAGAAGAGAATTCCTCAAACCAAAAGTGAGTGTTCAAGAGCCCCAGGTGGAAGCTGCAAGACTTCTTATGATCTCACTTTGGGAATCATACAATGTCACCTAATTAAGGTCACGTCACAGAGTCAGCCAAAATTCAAGGAGAGAAGGCTACACAATGATGTGTATACTGGGATATGTTTTTTATTTGTGGCTTATCTTTGGAGGTTAGCTACCACATTGAGTCTTTTTATTCATTGCTTTCAACAATAGTGGTCACTAAGGTTACAATAGTTGAAAAGGGGTAAAACTTAGTGCTTTCCCTCCAAATCTCAATAGTTTTCCAGTTAATATCTTACAACATATCTTTAATCTTTCTAAGATCAAGGAAAGGTAAAAGTTACTTATTGATATTCTTCAAAGGTACCAAAGGTGAAATGGGTATCATGGGACCTCCAGGCCCACCAGGACCTTTGGGAATTCCTGGCAGGAATGGTGTTCCTGGTCTCAAAGGTAATATTCAGAGTTTGCTGGCGTATGCATATAAGAGAGAAGATTAAACATTGCTTTATTTCATTACAGAATATTTTTATTTGACTATTTAAAATGAGCTATAGTTACTTATATTTTGTTTCTATGTGATATGACATTTAAATAGGTCCTATTTTCAATTTGGTGGAATACTTATTTTGGATATCATGAATCATGGTAAATAATGACATACAAGAATTAAATTTTCATTTTATTTACAGTCTCTATAGTTATTAGAGAATCTCGGAAGAAAGAGGGATTGTCATTTGAGTGTAAAAATGTGTGTGAGCTCAAGTTATTCAAAGACAATAAATAAGGTGCTTAAGTGTTTGGGTGGCTGGTGGCCTACCCAACTATGAAACGTATAAAGAATGTTTGTACACATTAATCCTGGATGTATAAATCTGATATGTTGTATCTTCCCCATACATGTTGATTTTAGGTGATGATGGTTTGCAAGGTCAGCCAGGGCTTCCTGGTCCTATAGGAGAAAAGGGTGGTAAAGGAGAGCCTGGCCTTCCTGGTCCTCCTGGGCCAATGGATCCAGATCTGCTGGGCTCAAAAGGCGAGAAGGGGGAGCCTGGTCTACCAGGTAGGTGCATGTATTATTCATTAACACATTTTCAGGTATATCTGAAGTTCAATTTTTGATATCATAAAAAGTGACTTGTAGTCCTGGATTCACCAACAAAAGGTGCATCAATTTTTGTAATGAAAATTAATTTTCACTTGATTTTTACTATTTCATTGATCTAATTAACAAGTATTGAACTATGAACAGCCAAACTCTGGCAGGGCGGGGAGGGGGCTGTCGCTGAATGTAGATCTAGAGAACAACTGTGTTTATATAGTCACTTTATTAGAACTAATTAAAGTATGAAGTACTATAGCATTTATTTTTAAATAAAAATTCTTCTTTTTATAAATGTATAACATTCATAGCAATGTGTCAGAAAATATGGATACACACAAATTAATAAAATGCTTACAATCCAATCTATATAGAATAGCCTTTCAAACAACATGGAACTTTAAAACAGGCCTGGTTTATTTGCAGCTTGTAGTAAAGTCTGTGGCTCTTTTTGTGTTATAACCATTAATATTGTCAGTCCAGGTGTGCATGTGAGGGTGTGTATGGGTATATGTGTATACAGATGTTATAAATTTCCTTATGAGAAAGACTTGGTGGGGGTTTTTCCCTCACCAAAAATGTATTTAAGGCATTACTGTAATTCTGTGTATAGTCACAGAAGATGCAGGACCACCTAATTTTTTTTATTATTTCTAAAACTAGAGGCCTGGTGCACAGATTCGTGCACCAGTGGAGTCCCTTGGCCTGGCCTGTGGAAATCAGGCTGAAACTCGCAGTCTGACATCCCCCAAGGGGTCCCAGATTGCGAGAGGGCACAGGCCAGGCTGAGGG
>NW_005357414.1:3020684-3027330 GCF_000412655.1 Myotis brandtii | reverse complement strand
AATACTTCTCTTTCATTTTATGCTTTCTGTAAAATAGAGTTAGCAAAGACTCTATTCTTGCCTCTAATATAAGGTTATTAAAATAGTTGGAGAATATAAGGAATAGCCTAGAAATAATCTGCCCCAAATCCTTCATTTTACAATGTAAGATAATTAAGCACAAAGAGGAAAGTGACTTAATTGAATGCTTTGAATTCATAATGATAACTAAGTAAAAAGGAGAAGCTATTAGTGTGAGTCCAGTGCTGTTGGTTTATACTGTTTGAATATCACTAGTTCCTGTATTTCTCACAGTTCAGAATCTGAGTAGCTTGCTTTGCCAAATTAATTTAATGAATTAATGATATCAGCCTAACTTGTCTCTCTTATTCTCATCGTTGGAAGGTATTCCTGGAGTTTCAGGGCCAAAAGGTTACCAGGGTTTGCCTGGAGACCCAGGGCAACCTGGACTGACTGGAAAACCTGGATTACCAGGATCACCAGGTAGGTATAATAGACCACCTTTAGAAATTGGATAGCTGATCCTGAACCCTGAAACATTATGTATTTGTCATGTGTGATGATATTTTGGATATGGTCATGGCAATATCCTTTAATAGCTACTGAGACATGGTGTTCTCCTTTAGCAATATGTTGCCATTTGGCCCAAGTATCAACAGTCAAGACTTGTAGGATGTTTTGCTTTGGTATTGTTTTCTTTTTGTGGTAGTAGTAGAGTTACACAGAATCAGAAGTATATCAAAGTAAGGTGCTGGGTTTTATTTACATAAATTGCAGCGTAAGTAAATAAAACAATGATCTAGTAGGAGCCTTCAGACAGGGTCAATATTTAAGCCATGTTAAACACACGATTTCAAAAATAGATGCTTATTTTTTTAAGTTTCAAGGGATGAAAATTTTACAACCTACCTTGGTAGTCTGTTACAGTATTAATCATCCTCTTACAGTCAACACAGATTTTTTCTTGTCTCTAATAAAATTCTTTCTTGCTGCTTTTTAAGCCATTCTCTTTTACTTGGTCCCCTAATGAATAAAGAGGATCTGGTCCCGTCTTCGTAAGGTTCATTATTCTGCTTTAGACTACACGACATTGCCTTGATATAGTTGGAAAAGGAAATTATTTCCTTTATATCCTTCACTTCTTCTGCTTTCTCATCCCCAAGTTGGAAGCAATTGTGAAAGAAAAAAATCAATGAAAAATTGATTAAGGCAACATTGGGGTCCTTAGAGCTCAAGCACCTAAGCTCTAGGAAGAATGTGTAAGCAGAGCAGCCATGACTGTTGGAGGTGACAGTTCAGAACCTCTCCATTAACACTTATCTATCCTTGGCCTAATGTACTGTGGTTATATCATGACAGATGACCACTTTCCTCTTTTTGCTCTCACATAATCAGAATCTACATGGGAAAGCTACTTCTGAATATTTTAAAAACAAACTCATTATGCTATATTCATCTGTGATAAATACAGTAAAGGGTAGTTATACACATACAACAAATAGGACTTTAGGGTTTTGTAATAGTTTTTGGCAAGAAACAAGGTATCCTGATAAAAGTTTTGCATTTTTAAAATAAATTTGTATTAGGAGACCTCTATTACTGAGATTATATTGTAATATGATCTGAAGGAGATTTCTTGCCTGTTTTATGCTGAGTTAAGTCTTTGGAACTTGATCATGAATTAAGATTTGATCCATCCAATTCCATACTTGCATTTTAATTATGACCCATTCCAGGAAACCAGGAAGCCTCAATATTGATGACTTGTCTTAATTTTACCAATTTGGCATTTCTAGGTCCAAAGGGTAACCCTGGTCTCCCTGGGGAGCCAGGACTTACGGGACCACCTGGACTTAAAGGAACCATAGGTGATATGGGATTTCCAGGTGAGTAATGAAATCTCCCAAGTATTTAGATCCACTAATGGAAGACAGCTCACTATCTTTGTTATCAGAAAAGAGATTGGTGTGGATAGAATCAGACTGAGACAATATCTAACTTAATTAGTGGAAAAACCTGTCTCATTATACAAATATTTGAACTAGGAATTAAGGGACAGAGCTTTAGAAACCTTAAAAGTAAAATTTTCCAAACTTGCACATTTTTTTTTCAGCTGTACCCCTTTCACTTAAACTTCCTATAGAATAGACTTTTATATAATCCTGATTGTAAAGCTCATTGTTCTATAGCAGAATTTGCAGAGTTCTTTTAAAAAATCTTTTGTTTGGTTATATGCATGACAGATATGCCACAAATAAAAGGTATTTTGTAAATTATTGCATGTTTTCAACAGGCCCTCAGGGTATAAAAGGGTCCCCTGGTATTCCTGGAGTTCCTGGACAACCTGGCTCCCCAGGATTACCTGGGCAGAAAGGAGAAAAAGGTGATCCTGGTGTTTCAGGCATTGGTATTCCAGGTCTTCCTGGCACAAAGGTAATCCTACTCTAGACATATGCCTGAGCAGATGTGATTTTTCTATAATTCTGTGCTTATTCCTAATTCTTCATTAAATAAACTTTAGACTGGCATAGGCAAGAATTCATTCCTTCTCTATTTTCTTATTTTATAAGGAGATATGTTTTAGGCTTTGCAGCCAGTCCAAAAAAGGGAGAACACTTCTGATTAATCTTAATTTCTTTGCATGTTTCAGCATTTTTCTGCCTGCTTTTTTTATTTACCCTTTTTAGTGATATGGTTGTTGGTCTTTGTCCAATTATTATTATTAACAATGTGATGAGACTTAAAAACAAAGTAACTTCTGCTTTTTTGTAACTTAGGCAATTAATAAAAGTGCAGTAGTATTCTTAACTGCGTATCTGAGGTACTCCTTCAAAAACAGCTTGCCATATCCCTCTATGCCCCTAGTCCATGAGAAAATGTGGTGATGTTTCAGAAGCAATCAGATTTAGAACTTGTTTTAGAATCATGGACTCAACAAATATTTAATAACTGCTTAATTCTATGTAAAAAGATAATAACCCTTACTAATTTATAGGAGTACCTTATGCCTAGCAAAGTTGCATCCATTTTCTATAATATATATTGCAAATATTTGCTCCCAGTTAGTTGTTTGTCTTATAATATTGTTTAATCATTCAGTCAGACCACAAAGCTAGAGAGTTTTTGAAGAGAAATTGTGTCACTCAACTTTCACAGAATTAGTGAAAATTCCAACTGAGATAAGAATTTATTGAATGATACTTTAAAAATCATTTCTTTTTTAATAGTATACAAAGACTATAATTTACAATATATATGTGTGTTTGTGTGTGTGTGTGTGTGTGTTATAGATAGCTTATCATTTTTAAGACTCAATTTTACATTTAAAAATCTCTGATATTGAGGAGTATCTTACATTGGAAAGCACCTCTATAATTAGAAGCATTTTTATAATGTTATCGATACATAAAATGATGTTGCATCTTCCAAAATGTATGTATCTTTTATTTACAGATATGAACTCTGGACTTAGCTATCATAACTAAGTAAATCTTACCTAACTTTCCTTATTAGCCCATAAATATATTCCACATTGTCTTTCACTATTATATAGTATTTTGTATGAGTCAACCATACATAATTTAACATTATAAGTACTGAAATTGTTCCCACACTTTCATGATTATAAACATATGTTGCATGTGATATGATTCTTATCCATATCTTACATACATATCATAATGTTGTTTGGTAAATATTGTCACAGAATAAATTCTGAGTAGGATTGCTGAAGCCTAGCATATAAATGCATTTTTAATATTGATAGTTACTGACAAAATTTCCTGTCATATAGCTTTATAGCTTGATCAATATAATAAATTTTCTATTTTCTCCTCATGTTATAAATATTGAGTTTTATCAGTCTCTAATATTGTCAACCTAATGGGTGAAAACTAGTGCATCATTGTTTAAATTTGACTTTTCCTCATTACAAGTGAGATTTCTTATGCTTATATCGTCTCTGCAAATTGTCTGTTCATACTCTGCCTCATTTTTGAGGAAGGGATTTGGTTATATATTTCCTAATGATTTGTAGAAGTACTTTATAAATAGCAAAAATGCATCCATTATCTATTATATGTGTTCCAAATAGTTTCTCTCAGTAAGTTATTGTATTATAGTTTACTATGTATTTCATCATGTAGAAGTTTAAATTTTTACATAGGTAAATTTTATACTCATTAATTATTGAAACAATATCTATTGAGTATGTACAATGTGCCAGGTTTTAGGTGCTGTTTTAGGTGCTGGAGATAGAGCATGAATGAAATGAACTCACTGCCTGCGTGGAACTTACATCTAGTCAATAAACAAAATAAGTAAGTTTATAGTATGTTAGAAGGTATGGCAAAAGTAAAGTGAGGCTTGGGAATAAGAATTGCTGAGAATTGTTACATTTTGAAATAGACTATAAGGGAAAGCTTCTTTAATAACAGTTAATCAAGTGACCTCATGCAGTGAGGGAATCATTCAAATACGCTGAGGCAGGAATACAGCTGACATGTTTGAGGAACATAAGTGAGGCTAGTGTGGATTAAGAAGAGTAAGTGAGAGTGGGAGATCAGGTTGGTAATGGGGGGGTAGATTATCTAAGTTCTTGTAGATTATAGCAAGGGCTTTTACTGCTGAGTGAAGTGGGAAGAGAGTGGAAGTAGTAACATAACTATAATTTAATTTTTAAAAAATCATAGCTCCTGTTATGGAAATAGACCATAGAGGAATATGGATGAAAACAGTGAGACCAGTATGGCACTATTTAAAATATACAAAGTAGAAAGGTTGATGGCTTGGATCAGGGTGGTGGTAGTGGAAATAAGAAATGGTCAGAATCTGAATATATTTTTTAGGTCAAGCCAGCATTATTTGCTTATAGAATATGAGAAAAAGAGAGATATCAAGGATGAATCTAAAATTTTTATCTTGAGCAACTTAAAGAATAGAGTTGCTACATAGTGAGATAGGAAAGATTTTGAGATAAGCAGATTTGGTAGGGAAGATCAGGAGCATCGTTTTCTGGTGCTATGAAGACTTTTATATCATAAGATTATAAAATTGACCTATATAATTTTTTCAGTACTTTCCTGATTTTTTTATATTGACATCTTTAATCTATCTGACATTTTATGTATGTTGTGTGAGGTGAAATTTCATTCTTTACTCATTGATTTGAAATGCCATTTAAAACATTTATAAATTTGTTCATACATATTTTTTCTTGACTGGGTGAATTTTAAAATTTATGTAATGGAACCCAAATTACCATTATAACTCACCTCTGAAATGATAATGGGTGGCAGCAGAAAATGCGTCAATTGGCAAATGTCCTTAATATATTCAACTCTTCAAATAAGATGCTAGCTTTTGGATTTTCTATGCATACTGCAAGTATACCTTAATAAGTAAATTCTACACTAACTTTGAATACTTGAAAAGCTGATAAAACAAGGAAATTATGTATTTGAAGTAGACTATTGTTTCTTTCAAATGGTAGTATTGTATCTTAGAATGGTAACACATTGAAAATATAAAATTTCATATCTCAGTTACACTAGGCACAGGGAATCCTTGCTTTGCACGTTCTGATATGCACAGATTTGTTACCACACTTCAGTTAAATAACATCAGTCCACAATAATATGATTCAAATTTTAGTTACCATGGTATATTAGCTCTTCAATTCATAAGTCACTATGTAAATAACAGCTATGCATCATTATCAGTGAACAATCATTTCACTTCTTCCAAATTCTTTCCGTGATAGTCACAAAAATCTGTTACTCCCTTCATGCACTAACAGCAAAGTATGTAATCGTGTTGCCTCTTTGTCTCTAAATACACATGAAATTTAACAAAAAATGGATAATAAAAGGGGAAATTGATCAATAAATATAAAAACGCAGCAAAACAACAAAAAGTGATAACACTGGAAGGGAACTTTAAATCTAATGTAAATGCAGTTATAGATGAAATAGCCAACAGTAAGAATGTTGACACTGCCACCATTTGAGAGACCAAATGTGGAGCCAAAGAAGTTAGTAAAGGCAAACGTACCAACAACATATGACTTTTTTCAATACAGTTATAACTGAAATCCAGAGGGATTTTAATGTATTGCAGAAACCCTTTAAAGGTCGTGGATCGAGCATATTTTCTCACTGATTATTAATATCTTTTTATATGCTGTCAATTTGCATTTTCTTATTTATAGTGCCATACTACTGTGCAAAACAAGAAGTGATATATGATAAATTATCTACTTATATAAAAATCATGGGTGGTGTTCATCACAACCACAACCTCTGCGACCAAGTGGAAGGAAGTCAGTCCTTCGGGGGTTGTCTTGGCAACGACTGCGCCCTCCCCAAGCTGTTTCCCAGAGCTGATTCCTGTAAGGGCGGGGTTTGAGGCAGAAACCCACCCTGGGAGCGTGGAGGCATATCTTTCTAAAGTGTGCCGCGCCAGCACAGCCAGGAGTGAACCTGAGTGGGGGCAGCTGAAAGGCTTAGAAAAGACAGACAAGAGAATGAAAGCCAGGTCTCGGTGGGGCGCTGCTTCTCTGAGAGACAGCGACCACGCCCACAACCATGCCTTTATTTTATAGCAGATGCTACGAGGCAAAGTAAGGGCGTGACCAAGATGTTTACAA
>NW_005357414.1:3006375-3019998 GCF_000412655.1 Myotis brandtii | reverse complement strand
TGAGGAGAGGAGAGGAGAGGAGAGGAGAGGAGAGGAGAGGAGAGGATGAAGCTAACAATTTGTCACACTGACAGCTAATCTTATCTAATAAAGAGGGAATATGCAAATTGACCATCACACTATAATGGTCAAGATGCTGCACCCACAGCAGAGGCAGGGATTCCGGCTTCCCTGGTGGGGCTTGACAGGGGACCTCAGGCTGTGCCCCCTGCCCCAGCACTGGGCCAGGGGACATGAGGCCATGCCCCATGCCATGCGGGGCTTGACAGGGGACTCAGGCCGCTCCCCCCATCTCGGCGTCAGGTTAGGTGACCTGAGGCTGTGCCCCCCACCTGGTGGGGCTTGACAGGGGTGGGGCCAGCTGGGTCTGTATATCGCCCAATGGGGGTGGGGCTGGCTGGGCCTGGGTCTCGCGCGATTTGGAGGTGCATGCGGGTGGGTGGGGACTTGACTCTGGTTCCCACAGCGTTCCCCAGACTCTGACAGGAGGAAGATTTTCATATACATTTTACTAATTTCCTTTCATCTCTCAGACTTCTATTATAGAGAAAGGGCAAATAGCAATATTAAAATATCTCTGCTAATTAATTCCCTTTTTAAAAAAATATTTTTTATTGATTTTTTACAGAGAGGAAGGGAGAGGGATAGAGAGTTAGAAACATCGACGAGAGAGAAACATCGATCAGCTGCCTCCTGCACACTCCCCACTGGGGATGTGCCCACAACCAAGGTACATGCCCTTGACCGGAATCGAACCCAGGACCCTTGAGTCTGCAGGCCAATGCTCTGTCCATTGAGCCAAACCGGTTAGGGCAATTAATTCCCTTTTAATGTGCACAAATTTCGTGCACCGGGCTACTAGTGTATAATAAAGAAGGAGTAGAATAAAATTTTCAGGAAACATAATAGTATGATTGGGAGGTGGTAAGCACAATAAAAACCTATAATTATTGAGTTGTTAAGAAATAAGAAGGCATAGAGGGGATAAATGGTGATGGAAAAAATAAAAGAAAAAAGAAATAAGGTTAGTGGTAAAAGGTCAGATGAGGACTTTATTTTAAATATGTCATAGTTATGAGAGTATTTTTCCTATTAGTCAAATGGTATAATTAATGTAGTACAGTAAAAAAAAAAACACGTTGAAAAGAAATCAGTATGCAGAAATGTGAGTCTTGAGTACCTTGTAAGTCACTTACTTATTTTGTATCTCCATTATTTTGCCAGTAAAATCTATTTGAAAATAGAAATAGAATAATTATTTTACCTTTTTTACAGAGTTATTGTGGGGCTTCAATTAGATTAAAAAAAACTTTTAAAATTATAAAGCACAATTACTTAGTATTTATCTGTGAAATGAGAGGGCTAGCCCTGGCTCTGTGGCTCAGTTGGTTGGAGCATTGTCCCATACACCAAAAGGTTGAAGGTTTGATTCCCTGTCAGGGCACATACATAGGTTTCAGGTTCCATCCCTGGTCAGGGGGAGGATGGGAAGCAACCAAATGGATGTTCCTGTATCACATCAATGTCTCTCTCTCTCTTTTTGTTTCTCTCTTTCTCCTTTCCTCTCCCTAAAATCAATAACCATCTTCTCTGGTGAGGATTAAAAATCAAACAAACACCAAACTAGTAACAGTAGGAGACTACCTGAACATAATTAAAGCCATAGCTATGAAAATCCCACAGCTAATATCATAGTCAATGGCAAAAGACTTAAAGCTTTTACTATAAGATCGGGGAGAGAAAAAAAAACAAGGGTGGGTGCACATTCTAATCACTCCTATTAAACACTAGAGACCCGTTGCAGGAAGATTCCTGCAAGAATAGGGCTTCCTCGGGCCTATTCCTGCAAGAATAGGGCTTCCTGAGACTAGAGTGAAGCAGAGAAGGGAGCGAAGCCCACCTTCTCCGCTTCCTGGCTCCCTCCCTTCACCGCTTCACCCTCGGCTCCCTCCCATCTCCACCTCCTTGGCTCCCTCCCTTCTCTGCTGCCTTGGCTCTCTCCCTTCTCCGCTGCTTCGTTCCCTCCCTTTTCCACTGCCTTGGCTCCCTCCCTTCCCTGCCACCTTGGCTCCCTCCCTTCCCCACTGCCTCGGCTCCCTCCCATGTCCTCTGCTTTGCCTCCCTCCTGTGTCTGCCGCCTCACTCTCTCCCTTCTCCGCCACTTCGCTCCCTCCCGTGTCCGCTGCCTCAGCTCCGCTCCCGTCTCTGCTACCTCCAATCCGTTCCCTTCTCTGCCGCTTGGCTCCCTTCTACAGTGCTTGGCTTCCTTCTACACTGTCTTCAGTCTTCGCTGGGCTGCTGTGTATGCAAATTAACTGCCTTCTTTGTTGGGTTAATTTGCATACTCTTCTGATTGGCTGGTGGGCATAGCGAAGGTGTGGTCAATTAGCATCTTTGTCTTTTATTAGTGTAGATAGTACTGGAAGTGTTAGCCAGAGCAATTATGCAAGAAAAGTAAATTTCTCACTGAAATTTTTTCCTATTCAAAAACATCTGTGGAGACCTTTGTACCATGGTTAATATAAACCCCAGTCTCCTGCAAGGTTTGAAACCAGACCCATCTACCTGACCCCATGTTTTTTTTTTTTTATCACTTAAGCTACTGAGGAAAAAAGGGTTATAATTGGAAATACAGCCAGAGGATAATTATTGGACCAATTAAACATTACAGTATTTTTATGTATTAATTCTGTAAACCCAAAGTGGAAAGAAATGTGGGCTATTTGAACCCAGGGACATTTTCCAAGCGTGAATGGTTTGGACAGGACCAAATTTCATGAACCTTTTTTCATACACAAAAGGACTCCATGGATGTTTTTGACAGATATAAATATCTACTGACCCTGTGGAAAAGAGTATGGACGGTCCTCAAAAAATTAAAAATAGAACTACCATATGATTCTGCAATATCACTTCTGAGTACTGATAAGAAAAAAAAAAGCTAACCTGAAAAGATAAATGCACTCCCATGTTCAATGCAGCATTATTTACAATAGTCAAGTTATGAAAGCAAATTAAATGTCTATTGATGGATGAATGGATAAAGAAAATGATATACATATGTAAATTATATATCACATTATTGAGCCATAAAAAAGAGAGAAATCTTGCCATTTGAGAAAATATAGATGGACATTGAAGGCATTTTCTAAGTTAAATAAGTCAGACAGAGAAAGACAAATACCATGTGATCTCACTTATACATGGAATCTAAAAGAATAAATAAATAAAAGGAAAACAACAAGAATAAAACAGCTGATGGATATACCAAAAGATTAGTAATTGCCAAAAGTGGGAGGGTGCAGAGGGGGATGGGCAAAATGGGTGAAGGGAATTAAAAAGTAAAAGTAGACTCATAGATACAGAGAACAGAGTGATGGTTTTCAAAAGAGAGGGGCTTTAGGGGACTGGATGAAAAGGAGGAAGGGGCTCAGAAGTACAAATTTTGTAGTTACAAATGATTATATAAAGTACAGCATAAAAATATAGTCAGTAATATTGTAATAAATATGTATGGTGCCTGGTGGGTACTTGAAATATCAGGGTAATCACTTTGTAAAATATACACTTCTCTAACCTTTGTGCTGTACACCTAAAACTTAAAACAAAATGATACTGAAAATAAACTGTAATTGAAGAATACATTTTTTAAATCCTCATTTGAGGATATTTTCCATTGATTTTTAGAGAGAGTGGATGAGAGAGGGAAAGACAGAGAGGTATCAATGTGAGAGAAACACATCCATTGGTTGCCTCCGGCATGCGCCCTGACCACGGCCCGGGATGGGGAGGAGCCTGCAACTGCGGTATGTGCCCTTGACCAGAATGGAGCCCGGGACCCTTAGGTCCACAGGCCAACGTTCAATCCACTGAGCTAAACCAACTAGGGCAAAAATAAAATTTTAAAATTATAAACTTCTAGCTTTAAAATAAATACCATGGGATGTAATGTACAGCATGGTGTCCATAATTAATAATACTCTTTTGTATATTGAAAGTTGATAGAGCTAATCTTAAATGTTTTCATCACAAGAACAAAAAATTTTGTAACTATGTAAGGTGATAGATGTTAACTAGATAGATGATCATTTTTCAAATGTATAGAAATAACTAATCATTATGTTGTACTTCTGAACTAATATAATGTTATATGTCTATTATAAAAGCCTGAAGAACAAATGTACATAATTGTGGTTTAAGTGTATTCAAGTAATGTCTGGCCTTTGCTAGAAATGTAAGTAAACCATAATTTCCCCTTTTCAGAGTGATTTATAGGATTCCTGGCCAGTTTGTTGATTCTCTGAGTGCTCTGTTTTATCTCTTCTTGCTTACCTTTTTTTTGAAGCTCATTGTTTTCTCTGAAACCATATATGAATAATAAAAGTTTAGATAAAATTTAAACTAGCAAATTGAGTCCTTTTCAGAATCCCTGGTAAAATATTTACTTTTTTTTTTACAGTTTACTTGGTTTAAAGTATTAAGGCCATGGGGTAGTGATAAGAACTGTATTGGGTAACATGTGCTGGTTGAAATTATAGATTGGGTTATTTGTAGAACTTAACATATAGTACTTTACCATATAGTACTTTGCCTTTCAGGTTTACCATTAGCAGAATATATGAATTTTCTTCTTGTATTTTATTTTGGCATATAAATGTCTTTGGTTCATAAATAACAAGAATAATGATATTTTATTCAAAGCTTTTCTGTGTGTAAATACCTAAGATGGAACCAATCCAATACAAAATTTAATTGTATACCTATTATGTGTGTAAAACTGTGCTGACATTTGATTTATAAAGGTTTATACAAACGTATATATATTCATATCCCAAGACTTTTAATTATTTTTAAATTGGTTGTAAAAGGCATTAGTTGAAAAGACTTTTACTATAATGCAAAAACAATTGAGTCACAAATAAATGATCTTATTTGCCTAGACAAGCATAAGTGCTAAATTAAGAAGGAAGTATTCAGCAGATGATGTTGCACACTAACATTTTGTTGGATAGGCCACAATCCTCATGAGCAGAGCAGTGAACACTGTGATAGTTGTAAATATAAAGTTATGAAATATGTTCTCATTGTTATTGGGAAAATTTTGTCTTAATTTGTGAAAGTGGGTATGAATTTTTCTAAGGCTCCATTAAGAGAAAACTTAATGCAAATGTTCATTGAACAAAAGTGGTTATACATAAATTGTCCCTGACCCCAAAGACATTTTCAATGTAATTGAAGAGTGAAGACATGTATATGAAAACCATTATAGGTGTGACAAAATAAAACCCTGAACTAAATTCTTAGGGTAAGCTCTCTTTGTCTTGGTAGGTTTCATGGAGAAAATGGGATTTGAGATGTCCACTAAAGAATTGATAGACCTCTGAATGTTAAAATGAAATTAAACTTTTGCAGTAGAATCTACTGTATCTTTGTTTGACATGCTTATTCTAAGCAGTTAATTTTATTGTAGCATACTAGGGATGATTATCACAAGTTCTGAAATCAGACTCTTTTGATCCAAATCCATCCAAATTCCACCACTTACCAGCTGAATCACTGTAAAATGGGGATAATAACAGTATACCAAGTGTACCAGTTAATAATAGCAGATTTTGTAATCAAAGAAAACACAATAATTTCAAGAGAAACATCAAAAGTGCTTTATTCAAAGTAATGTCCATCGCAAGCTACACATTCCCCCATCTTTCAGGTAATTTGTGGATACCGTCCCAATAGAACTTTTCTTGTTTTGAGGCAAACCATTCAGAGACCCAATTTTCCACTTCTTCGTACATTTTGAAGTGCTGCGCAGAAAGTGCGTGTGCCATCGATCAGAACAAGTGGTAATCTGAAGAAGCAAGGTCTGGTAAATATGGTGGGTGGGTTAATACTTCCCAGGCAAGATCTTTTAACGTGTCTTTAACTGGTTTTGAAGTGTGTGATGGTGTGTCATCATGAAGCAAAATTATTTGCCCGTGTCTTCTGGAATTTTCTGGTCATTTCATGGTTCAAATTGATTATTTGTTGTCAGTAGTGATCAGTATTAACAGTTTCACCTGGTTTTAGAAGCTCATAATACACCACACCTTCCTGATCCCACCAAATGCAGAGCATTGTCTTCTTTCCAAAGTGATTTGGCCTTGCAGTGGATGCTGATGGTTGACCTGTATCAACCCATGATTTTGTGCATTTGGGATTCTCAAAATAAATCCACTTTTCATCGCCAGTCACAATTCGATGCAAAAAAAGACTTTCTTTCATGCCATTGAAGCAACATTTTCCTGATGACTTTTCGGTTTTCCATTTGTCTTATGTTCAGTGGATGTGGCACCCATTTTCCTTCCTTTAAAATATTTCCCATTGCTTGTAAACAATCGGAAATTGTTTGCTGAGCAATGTTGAATCTTTCTGCAAGTTGATTTTGAGTTTGACACGCATCTTCATCCAATAATGCTTGTAATTATTGGTCTTCAAACTTTTTCGGTTCACTTGGACGTCTTTGTCTTTCACATTGAAATCATCACTTTCAAAGCATTTAAACCAGCATTCACAAGTATCTTGAGATGGAGCATGTTCACCATAAGCTTCCCGAAGTATTCAGCAGCACTTTTCTTCAAAATAAAGTAATGAATTAAAACTTCTGGCAAATGCTCTTTTTTTTGGCATGAAATTAGACATATTTAAGTCTAAAAATATCTATGATGTTAACACCTTCTGCAAATTGGACATATGAAGTTTTGAAGCTTGTTGTCAATATAACAAAATAGCATACATATCAAATCGCATATATATCAACATATGTGTAACTCCATCTATTGAAAAAAATCTGCATTATTAACTGGTACACCTAGTATTTCTTGTAGTGTTGTTAAGGATTAATGAAAATAATGCACTTACTAGCAACATTAAGCACTTGACATCTCCAAGATTCACTTTTCTTATTTATAAAAGGACTAGAGGCCCAGTGCATGAAATTCGTGCTTGGGTAGGGTCCCTAGTGGCTGCCTACTGGGGGCACTTCCCTTCCCCCAGCTGCCTGCCATCGCTGCCACTGGCCCTGCCTCCTGGTCAAACTCCTGGTTGAACTCTTAGTAGGGTCCCTAGGCCTGGCTGGCAATCAAGGCTGATCTGTGGGGCGACCAGCAGAGCGATCATGGGCCCCCACCTTGGCTGGCCTGGCACTGCCCACTCGCCAGCCCTGCCCCCTGCTACCACAGCTGGGAGGAGACCAGCGGGGTAATCTGGGGGGAACCCACTAACACTCGCCTTGGCTGGTCTGGGGCCTGCAGGTTCGGGGCAGCTCCTGCATTGAGCGTCTCTCCCCTGGTGGTCAGTGCATGACATAGTGACCGGTCATTCCACTGGTCATTCTGCTGTTTGGTTGATTTGCATATTAGGCTTTTATTATATAAGATATGATAAAGTCTAACTCAAAGGGCTGTTAAAATGATTAAATTAAGCAATTTATGTAAATCACTCAGTAATGCGCCTGACACATAGTAAAAGGTCTATAACTGTTATGTCATTATATAATCTAAGTACTGGGGAGACTTTAGTTTTATCTTTTTATTCAAATTTCTAGGGTGAACCTGGTCTGCCTGGATACCCAGGGAATCCTGGTATCAAAGGTTCTATGGGAGATACTGGTTTGCCTGGATTACCAGGGACTCCTGGAGCAAAAGGACAACCAGGCCTTCCTGGATTCCCTGGTAATATTCTTTTTCTTAAATGCTTCATTCTCTCTTTCTTTATCTACTCTAACCTATATCACAGAGCAACTTATTTGGCAGGCTTTTATTCTATTTTCCAATCAGCTACTGACTAGCAACATAATTTTGAACTAGCTCTTTAACTTTTCTTTGACCAAATTTCTTTCTGTATAAAATGAGAATTACCAACTCAGCAGAACAATATCCTGTGGACATAGGACTATTTGATGGATCATTTTCCAATCTTCGACTGTTGGCCACAAATCAATTAAGAGGCCTTACAATGTTTGTAATTGATAATGTATATTGCCAAACCTTAGTATGCTGCTGTTTCTCTTAGACTGTACTCAGGTACACAGTGGGTAGCTATTGGTAGAATGAACAATCATACCATTCATTCAAATGACAAGGACTGTGTTGTGCAAGCAAAAGGACTTAGCATTATAGA
Source organism: Myotis brandtii (assembly GCF_000412655.1). Lineage (NCBI taxonomy): Eukaryota > Metazoa > Chordata > Mammalia > Chiroptera > Vespertilionidae > Myotis > Myotis brandtii. The sequence continues at coordinate 3,011,841 of NW_005357414.1, read as the reverse complement.
CAAGAAGGTAGCATGAACTAGATTGTTATAGTCCCTTTACTTTGGGTTAACAGTGGCATAGGTGGAACTGGCCTTTAGTTATCTTTTCCTTAACCTTTTTATTGAAATACTAGAGACCTGGTGCATGAAATTCGTGCACTTCGGGGGGTCCCTCAGCCCGGCCTGCACCCTCTTGCAGTCCAGGAGCCCTCAGGGGATGTCCAACTGCCATCCTTAGTGCTGCCGTGGAGGCAGAGGCGGGAAAGGCTCCCGCCACTGCTGCTGTGCTCACTAGCCATGAGCCCAGCTCCTGGCTGGGCGGTGCTCTCCCTGTGGGAACACACTGATCACCAGGGGGCTGCTCCTGCATTGAACATCTTCCCCCTGGTGGTCAGTGCATGTCATAGCGACCAGTCATTCTGCTTTTTGGTTGATTTGCTTATTAGCCTTTTATTATATAGGATAACATAAATACAGTAAAGTGTACAGGAATATAAATGAATTTTTACCCATGTATATATCCTTGTATCCACCATATATATCAAGTTATGAAATTGTTCCTTCATACCATAAAGTTTACACATTCTTCACAGTGAACCCACTCCCCCAAGTAACCACTACTATGACTTCTATCACCATCAATTAATTTTGCCTGTTTTTGAAATTCATATAAATGGAATCACACAGTATATATCCTTATGTCTGGCTTCTTTCACTCAACATTATGTCCATAAGATTCATTTATCTTATTGCATGCCTCAGTAGGTGTTTTGTTTTTGTTTTTAACAATGCTCTGTAATATCCCATTGAAGAATATACTGTAATCAATTACCCATTCTCCTGTTGATGGATTTTTGTGTTGTTTTCATTTTGGGAGTTGAAGGGATTCAGAACAAGTCTCCCCAAGATTTGCCACTTGGCATGGATTATTTTGAGCTGAAGGCCACTGAGACCCTGTGGGCCCACAAGAAACTTTTACTTCTCTCTTAAAGAATTTAAGTTGGAGACCTTGCCCATAATAAAGATTATTACCAGAAATTACTTTTTATGGCCTAATTATAGGTCAGAAGAAATATGTAATTACTGAGAATCTGCTCTTATTATCATCCTGCAAATTACCCTCCTCCCTTCTAAAGTCTCAGTTGTCTTACCTCCTTCCTTAGCTCAGGATGCCACATATGCCTCATTTTATCTTTCAGTCTCTGAACCTCTCATATATGTGGGGTTCCCATACACATGTATGTAACTAAATTTGGTTATTTTCTCTTTTTAATCTATCTCATATTGGAACAGATTATTAGACCAGTTGAATGAATATAGAAGAGTAGAGGGAACTTTCTTCAAAAGATACTATTAACATTCTTTGACATGTTTTTGGTGGATATACAATATGTCCTCATTTCTCTTAGACAAAAACTTAGTAATAGAATTACTGAATCATAGAGTCTGTAGATATTTAAATTTATTAGATGGTGTCAGTTTTCCAAAGTAGTTTTATAAATTACAGCCATACTTGCAATGTATGAAATGTCCATGGATGGCTCCTGGTGCTTGCCATGATCATATAGTGGTTATTATTTGTGAAATGTCCAGTTGGCCATAGCCTTGCCTGACTTGGTATTGTCAGTCTTTTTAATTTTCAATATTCTAGTGGTTATATAGAAGTATCTCATTGAAGTTTTAATTTACATTTTCCTAATGAATGATAATATTTAACATCTTTGTATATACTTATTGCTCATTTGTGTAGCATCATTTTGAAGTGATTCCTGCTCCAAGTCTTTTTCCTCATATTTCATTGGGTGGTTTGCCTTTTATCTTATAGATTTAAGGCAGTTCTTTACATATTTTAAATGTGAGTCTTGTGTCAGATATATATGTTACAAATATGTTCTTGCTAAAAAAAAATACATTCTTGCTGTCTCAGATTTACCTTTCATTCTCTTAATGCTGTTGTGTGGTGAAAAAAATTTGTTAAATTTAATAAAGTCCAATTTATCAATCTTCTTTCAAGTTTAGTGCTTTTGTGTCCTATTCAAGAAATATTTATATACTCAAGTTTATGGAAATATTCTTCTCATTTTTTTACAAAGTTTAATGTTTAAGATTTTATATTTCAATTTATGGTTTATCTCAAATAAAAATATTTTTATGGGGTGAAGTAGGGGTCCAGGTTTGTTATTTCCATACAGGTATCCAATTGCACCACTGTTTTTTTTTTCTCCTCAAGAACCTGAGTTCTTTTGTTCTTTTCATCAAAAGACACCATAAAAAATGAATAAGGAAGCCAGCACAGAAGAAAATACTTGCAAAATATATATCTGACAAATGACTGATTTCTGGGATATTTAAAGAGTTTCTATAACTCAATACTAACACGATGTACAGTTCAGTATTTTTTAAATGGGGAAAACTTTAAACAGAAATTTTATAAAAGAAGATATGTGGATGGCTACTCAGCACATGAAAAGTTGATCAATATCATTAACCATCAGAGAAATGTAAATTAAAACCACAATGAATTAGCACTACATTCCTACCAGAATGCCTATTATTAAAGCAGCTGATATCACCATATGTTGTACAAGGATTTGGAGCAACTGGAATTCCCAAATGTTGTAGTGAATGGAAAATGGTTTGGCTGGGATATATATATATTGGAGGCCCATTGCAGGAAGAATCCTGTAAGATAGGGCTTCCCGAGACTGCAGTGAAGCAGAGAAGGGAGTGAAGCCCACCAAGGCGGGCTTCACTCCCTTCTCTGCTGCCTCCCCCCCTCCCTTCGCCGCTTAGCCCTCGGTTCCCTCCCTTCTCTGCCACCTGGGCTCTCTCCCTTCTCCGCTGCTTTGCTCCCTTGCCAGGTCACAGATCCAAGGCCTGGATCCCCCAGGCAGTGTCGGGCGCTACCGGCCCCACCTTGCCGGGTCAGGGGTCCGGGGCCCGGGGCCCACAGGCAGCATCACGCGTTTCCAGCCCTGCCTGCAGTATGCAAATTAGCCGCCATCTTTGTTGGTGGTTAATTTGCATATCATGCTGAATAGCCCATGGGAGGCGTAGGAAAGGTGCGGTCAATTACCATGTTTGTCTATTATTAGATAGGAGATATATATATATAGTCAGCACATACCTACTCTCTGACTTAGTTTTTACACTCCTATCTAGGTATTTACCCAAGATAAATAATGGCATATGCCTTCAAAAATACCAATGCAGAAATATCCATAACAGCATAATTCAAAATAGCCAAAAACTGGAAGTTGTCCATGTTTCCTTAAATAGAATAGAAAACCATAATAGCTAAAATGTGACCAAATGTTCAACAATAGATGAATGGATTAAATTTTTTGATATAGCTATACAATGGACTCCTGCCAGTTCTACTAGTTAAATATGGTGGTAATTATTTTTATTATGAATATATAATAATTAAAGCCTCTGGATAAATAAATTTAAATTGTAAATTTATTAAAAGAACCATCAAACACCAGCATCTTTGGAGGTTTTCTTTCTATTCCTCACTGTTTCTATGCTAATACTATAAATTGTAGCTTTCAAAGAAATGTAGTTTTTCTTTTTTTATTAAACCGAACTCTTTACTTTAGGAACCCCCGGCCTTCCTGGATCAAAAGGTATTACGGGTCCTCCTGGGAATCCTGGACTTCCAGGAGAACCTGGTCCTATAGGTAAGCATAAAAAGGGGGTTTGATATTCTGTAAAACTAAGCCTCATGTTCATTTTGGGAAAGTCAAATCATTTCAGGGAGCTGTGAACATTTTCAAGACAAGGAATGGTGATCATTCACTTAGCACTGTTTGTTAGGTACAAAGTGAACAACTCAATAAAAATTACATTAAATTGCCCAGCCAGTGTTGCTCAGTGGTTGAGCATCGACCCATGTACCAAGAGGTCGCTGGAGGCAGCCTATTGATGTTTCTATTTCTCTCTCCCTCTCTCTTCTTTTATCTCTAAATCAACTACAAATATTTTTTAAATTACATAAAATTGTTGTCATAGGACCTTATTTTTCAGGCTCACTTTTTCCAGGGAGAGTTATTTCAAGTATCCTATAACAGATAGAAAATCTGATTTGTTTTTACAATGGCAAGGAGTAATGCTTTTATTTGTTTACTAAATTATAAAGCAAATCACTTTCCTTGGCCCAATATAAGGCCTATAATGTGTCCTAGCCCCACACCTTATTTTCTTGGATAGTCTAAAAATAGATTAAAATGAGAAACTGAAACATTTTGGGTAATGAATAAATGATAAAACTATTTCTTATTCACATTACTTACCCTTTATTTTTTAGGCTTCTTTTCATAATATTTTATAAATTTAAAGGAGTATCTCAGAGGTTCTTTTGTTTTTTTTGGATAGAATTATTTAAAGCTAGTATGGAAAAAAATTGGGAATATGGAAGAAAAGGGGAATTGGGAAAATAGATGTAACCTTCCCAGTATGTTATTTAGGTGGTGGAGGTCGTCCTGGGCCACCAGGGCCTCCAGGTGAAAAAGGCAAACCAGGTCAAGATGGTATTCCTGGACCAGCTGGACAGAAGGGTGAACCAGGTACTGTATTTTTTCATTGTTTTTAATTTTCTAATTTCCCCCTTTTGTTTACCTTAACTTTTGCCTTTGTTTTTTACCCACAATGAAATTATATCTTCTTTCTTGCCCTCTAAGCTACCACAAGTTCCCATTCTAATTATATTCCATTCTATCCTGAGAATGTGACCTCACATTTATCCATCAACTTGTTTCTCTCTTATGAAAAACATAACTTTTCTTGCCCCATTTTTTGTGTCAAGAAGCTACCCAACTTTTAACAAGTTCTTTGAATGAGCTCATTTTATTATGCAATCTATGTCCCATTTATATGAATATATATATATGTATGTGTATATATATATTCACAAATAGAATATATGTATATATAATTTTCTGATGTTGGGATTATAGTTCCCCTGTTGGAAATAAACTTCTGCATGGTTTATATAATCTACATTGTAGCAGTTAATAAAAACCTAAATAGTTAGAAGATAATCTGTCTTGTTTCAGTTATTATTATCTCTTTGAGAGCTGTTGGTTTATCCTCTGACAGGCCAACCAGGCATTGGAATCCCAGGACCCCCTGGACTCCCAGGACTTTCTGGTAAACTTTAATAAAACATGCTAAATAAGTCCATAAATAGAGAATATTCTACAGTACACTTATTTTTCCATCTCTACAATTTATTGTTATAAAATGTGCAAAAAAAACCAGAAAACTCAAAGCTAGAGTTACATCTTAAAGCAGTTCTTAACAATTTAGTATGAGGAGTTGTACTATAAAAAATGTGTTCTTAAGGAAATTTACATGTAGATATCTTTTCATTAACTTCATAAATAAATGCTGAAGAAATGATAAAGAAAGAAAGCAAACTTGTAGGAAGAGGTAGATTTCACTAATTTTTTTTAAAGAGTTTTAAACACTCTCTTACCCCCATGG
>NW_005357414.1:2977710-3006173 GCF_000412655.1 Myotis brandtii | reverse complement strand
CTATTTTTATGGAGACATTTTTAAAACCACAGACTTATCTCCTAGAAATTCCAAGATCCTTCCAATGATCTCAACTTAAAAGTTATGACTTTAATGTGCCACTGATATGTTGCTCTCTGTCATGTTGGTGGTATAGAAAAAATGTTGAGCACAGTTTGTCTAGATTGTGATTTTTAAATATTGGATAAATTGGTCTTTGAGGGCACATAGATACCATTGAAGATCTGTATCTTCCTAGAGTCTCAAACTTAGTCTCAAAACATTTGTTTTAGAAATTTCCTCCAACCATCTCTAACCTATTCTTGCAGATACTTTATACTTTTCTATTTATTTCTATTTTTTCCTCACAGCTACTGGTCATATGATCATTGCTTTATGTCCTAATTCAACGGGTATCTTTAAGGATGCAAGCTATTATTGTTTTTCTATTGCTATGCGTACTCTAGTAAACACTTCTGATAATAGATAAGTATATTTAATAGGATTAATGGGCTTTTTAGATGTGTTGGGGTTTGGGGGAGAGATAGAAATAACCCTAGTATATTCCATTACTTGTTCTAATAAATGTGAATAGCTTTAGCCTTATAGGCAAGCCTAATATTCAATATCATTTAATGTGTTCTCTAATGTCATTTTGCTTTCGTAGGTCAAAAGGGTGATGGAGGATTACCTGGCATTCCAGGAAACCCTGGCCTTCCAGGTCCAAAGGGTGAACCAGGCTATCCTGGTTTCCCTGGTGTGCAGGGTCCCCCAGGCCCTCCTGGTTCTCCAGGTCCAGCTCTACAGGGCCCTAAAGGCAACCCTGGGCTCCAAGGTCCTCCTGGGAGACCAGGTATGTACATGAGTAGCAGGGGAATGGTCTATTTACTAGTCCATTTATTTCATTTTGCTGGCAAGTTGTTCAGTCTTTAGGACATTAGAATCTATAATCGAAGAACTTCTTATAAGTAAATAGTTTGGTTTATACTTTGCTTCATCCATTTCTGTGGCATATAATATTTTTTCAGTAATGCCTTTCATAATTTTCTTAAAGTTGAACTAAAACAAACCCACATAGAGGAAAAAGGAAATAGTGATTTTTTAGTATTTTTATTAAATGTAAAGCTATACTGATAACCTGCCAGCAAAATGCCATCTGCATTTTTAATGTGAGCTTCTCAGCATGTCATCACAGAAATCATTTTAGTGATCACTCAGTAGATGCTTGTGGTCCATACCAAAGTGTTGCTATGGTTCTGTCATATGATCAGCAAATGTCACGAAGCACAATAAAAAAATTTTATCTTCTCTATGAACTAGGCAATCCAATTTTTCTTCAACATCACAGCATGATTAAATTGAATAGTGATCTCTTCATACCAGCTTCATGTCTATACTTCATTTATCGTCTGTTAACTGCTCTAGTAGTCTCAATTTTGCATCCAATGTTCACTTTTCATTTTGTGTCTGTGCTGTGTCATTTCATTTTACTAAGTTTGGAAATGCTCATTTTCATCCTGAATTAATGTTGCTGAGCCCAATCACTGGTGATAGATTACTAACAGATATTTGAGACTTGATATGCAATTTTTATATTTCTGATAATCAAAAACTTGGCTTTTATTGATTTAAAAGATATGAGAAATCTAAGGAAAAATTTTGTCTTTTTTTCTCTGAAAGTCTTGACTCCTTTTAACTATATTTAAAAGTGAAAATTTTCATTTAAGTTACCATAAACTCTGAAGTAATTGGAGTTACCTTAAATAAAATATGCTCTAAAAATATAAATTTATTAGGATCATATACTTTGTTCAGAGGATACTTTTATTTTTTTATTTTTTATCACAGATTTATTGAAATACAATTGACATAAAACATTATGTAACTTTAAGGTGTTCAATGTAATAAATTCATATGTGTATATAACTCAAAATGATTACCATAATAGTTATTTAACACATCCATTACTTCACAAAAAAATTGTAATTATGTGAAGATCATTTTCAAAACCAGTTTTTATCTGATTTGATTTGGATGTTTGTAGAGGGTGTTATTTAAAGCTTTACCTTAATTTTCTATTGAAGAAAACCAGTGACACTCCCTCAGCCATGTTAACTCTCTTGCATGTAACGTAAAGTATTGACACAACACCTTGGTGGTTATGCATGCAATAATTCCAATAAACCAAGCTATTTCCTGTTTTATATTTTAATCAGCACTGTGGTTATTGTTCTTACTAGTAATGGTGCTCACTGTTGAGCATTACTTTGAAATATATCAACATAAAGACATTAGTCACAAAAGCTTTTTTAAAAAGTACTATTTCTAAAGAAATAATAATGAGAGTAGTTGAATGAAGCACACCTGATTAGTGTTTGTGACTTTTTGATTTCTTATAAACTACAAACTAAAATTGAGTTTTAAACCCAAATGTTCTCAGAATTGATTGTTTTTGTCTGAGCTTATAGTAATGATTATTTAAAAAATGTTTTTTGGCTTTTCAAAATATGTCACATGTGCTGTTTTCATTTTAGTGGTGATAATTTGGTTTATTTACAGATGCATGAAAATGAACTTTCAGAGTATTTTTCATTTGAATTAAAATTTAACTTGAAAGAAGTTAGTATAATGCTTTAGTTTCTTGATATCTCTAACAATGTTGATATTTTTTCTTTTTTATAATGATGATCTTGGGCCTTGGTGAACTTTGATCCCTATCCAGGTCCTACAGGTTAGCTCCTTAACTCTAAAGTAGTAACTGCATGAAGTTTGAAACTTTTAAAATATTTATGTATATACTTATATACATATCTATATCTATATCTATATCTATATCTATATCTATATATCTATATCTATATCTATATCCATATCTATATCTACATCTATATATCTATATCTATATCTATATCTATTTATATATATCTGCAGATAATGTCTTCAAGTGTCTAAATACATTTTAAGAGTGTATATGCCAATTCAGTTCTTACATGTTTATCTCTGAAAGGAGTCAGGAAAGTGCAGTTGTTTATGTCTATTGGCAGAACCCAAATTTACCTGATTAAATAACTAATTTAACATTTTAAAATGCATATAATTGTTTCATTTTAGTTGAATATGTGTAGTACACAAAAGTATGTTTTATAATATTTTACCTTTAACCTTTAGAATAGAGTGTATTTCTAACTTTTGCCTTATATCTGTTAATGCAAATGAAATTGAACTCTCCTTCAAAAAGGCATTCTTTTTAAAACAATAATATGCATCAAAGATTCTGCAAATATGCAGTTCTTGGTTTGCCATACCTCTTGTAATTTTTCAAATGATCCCATCTTCATTTTTGGGGTTGTCACAAAGTTCTAAATTCTATTGTGAAAATGAATTACTAGGCACAGAGTAAAAATTAAATCAATGCAACCTGCACAGATTAGAAGCCTCTTAATCTTATTTTCATCATACACATACACATATACACAGTACACATCAAAGAACAGTTATCAAGTGCTGACCAATGAACAATTGCTGATTCATAGTGAAGGACGCTCACCTAATCAGGAATAAAAAGTACAAAAAAAATATCGGAGTGTGGTCATTACTTTCATGATAAATGATCCTTTAAAAAGTTTCTAAGAGGGAACTAAAAGGAGAAAAAGTGTCTTCCCAAGCTCTGTCTATTAGAGGTGGTAGGAAATTCTGGCTTCTTATTAATTTAAAATTCATAAATGTTAAAGTTGTTTTTTAGGAAGCCATCTATCTCTATTTCAATTGATTCTCTAGTTTAGTATTCTGCCCCTAAAATTTTTATTTTTATAGAACCATATAATATCCTATCTGGAAGGGACCTAACTTTTACATTTGTCAAAAAGATATTATTCACCAGTCACTTGTTAGTGATGGGAAGACATATTTTATTCAAAACTATTGCAACAGGGGAGAGAGACTGTTAAAACTTACCTCAGCAGCCCTAGCTGGTTTGGCTCGGTGAATAGAGCATTGGCCTGCAGACTGAGTGGTCCCAAGTTTGATTCTGGTCAAGGGCACATACCCAGGTTGTGGCTGGATCCCCAGTAGGGGGCATACAGGAAGCAACCAATTAATCATTCTCTCTTATCATTGGTGTTTATATCTCTCCCTCTCCCTCTCTGAAAATCAATAAATATATATTTAAAACACACAACACACACACACACACACACACACACACACACACACACACACACCTCAGCAGACCAAGGACAGGACCAAGGATGAGGCCTAGTTGAGAAGAGGGCTCATAGAGGTTTAGTCAATCAAGTGGTCTTTGTTATATATGAGAAAACGGAGGTCCAAAGAGGTTAAGAAGCTTGCTTAAGGTCATAGCTGGGAATCTGACTTAGGGCTCCCCAGTGCTCAGTTGAGTCTCTTTTCTACTTAATAACACATATCCTCCTTCCACAAAGGTAGTTGTATGGCATGATGCTTATGATCTGGTCTCTTATTCTAGTTATAAACATAAGTGATGGAGCAAAGCTGCTCAGTCATTTTAGGAGAATTCGACATGGCAGACTGAACCCTGCCTCCACTTTCTTGTTTTCTATTACTTCATGATCCCCATCAACCCCTACCAATTGGTTTGTTATTCCTAAATGGATGTCACCAAAATATTAAGGCAGGTGCATGCTATTTAAATATCACCAAGATAAAGAGAAGACTAGGGTATACTTTGAAATAATTTTGAGTACTTCCCTGTCTGACTTGCATAAAAATCTGCTGCCTTGATCACTTCCAAGCTTTACTATCAGCTAGAAGAAAATTGCTTTCTTGTGAAGCATTAGAATATTCTCAAAGAAAAAAAAGCAACCTCATTACTTTAAAACTTATTCACCCGATGTACTATAAATTACATAGTTATTGTAACCTGGTATCTGCAATGTTCTGTTTGCAACAGTTGAATAATGCAACTTTAAATGGAGGCTGGATTTAAAATTTACCAATCAATTCACCAGTTTATCTTACTTATTATGAATTATTACAGGACTTCATTTTTTTTAAAATTTTGCTTTGTTTTTCAGTTAAGCTTTGTTAGGTCATTGAGAAATAATGGATTGAGAGCCTCATGTAGAAAATTGATTTGGCATACAACTCATTAAAATGTTACCTTTTATATATTAACATCTTAGAAGTTTTGCTATGATATGATCTGAAGTTTCCCTTGATATTTACTCAGACCAAAATACAATATATTTCAATGATATATTTTTCTAAGAGTTTTTGTTAATGGTTCTTCTATACCAAGCACATGTATAAAATGCCTTTACTCAAACTCTGAATTATCTTAGGTAGGTATACTAACTTATTTAACTAATCGTTTAGCCAGACTTTGCTCAAAACATTGTCTTGCTGTGTATGGTGTAGAAACCATTTAAACAAAATCTGGTTTTTAGCCTTCTGAATTTCAAATTATAAAGTGCTTTAAAAGTTTTATTTTTAGGCAGCAATGGTAACATTTTTTATTTATATGACATGTTACCATTTATATCGTATAATATACTTTTACTATAAGCTCCTAGAGGGCAGAGTTTGGGTCTGGCTACTCTTTGTGTTCCCTGTAGCGCCTTGCATATGGCAGATATCAGGTCAACATGTTAAAAATTGAATCTTTAAAACAACTCTGCAAGGGAGGTTAGGGCAGATATTACTATTTCCATTATGTGGATGAGAAGACAACTTAGAGAAATTGAATTGCCCCAAATCCCATCATTTAAGTGGCAGAGCCAAGAATAAATCCCATGTCTTCTAATTCCTAGGATTCAGTGCTTTAGCACAATTTATTTTCCCTGCTTACCTCAGTGTCTATAAATCATAGCAGGACTTGTAAGAAAAGTAAATTGTTTATAGTCAATTAACATTAACCAAGAATTGTCCTATCTGTTGCCTTTTTATCTTTTTATTTAATGATTCTTCTTTTAATAGTTAATAGCTTGATCCAATATGTGCATTGAATAATAATAAAGGAAATGTGGTATTTTCTATAGTTTTGAGTGGGATATTGCATGACAATATATTTTAAAGTATCCCTTCACTGATGATCTTCACATATTTTAAAAATTTGACTCTTTATTTTCAAGTCCAATGATGAGCAAATATATATTGGCTTTTTCTCTTTGAGTAACTTATAACAAATAATAATGCAAAGAAGAAAGCCTCTTGATGAATTATGAAAAAAGATCAGAATGTGGCTCATCGAATGATTTTCAAAAAAGACAAACACAAGCATAGCTGGTAAAGGCCATTGTATACAAGTGTTTTAATCTGTATATTTAGTTGCCTATGATCTTTGTGTTTTAGTCTGATGAGGCCTTTAAATTAATTCTATCTCCTTGGGCCAATCTGAATATATCAAGAAATTTGCACCTTGTGTTTTTACTAAAATTGCAGAAACCAAGATAAACATTTATCCAAAAGTATCCTTTTGTGAAAGGAATGAAAAGTTATCAGTGAAATGGTACTAGTTTGCTACTTTAATGTTTTGAAATGCTAACTTTTGTAAAGCCACAGTAGCAGTGTTAACATGATGTTTTCAGTAGAATTTTCCATTTTGGGGATTAATAAAAACTAGCAGCTTATTTCCTTGAATAATCTCTATTTGAAAATGTCTGGCTCTCTATACTCCAGTATGGTTCTGTTTGTATACTGAATACACTGTGGAAATAATAAATGCTGGCAAAGAGGAGTATTGTTTAACTTGTGCTATAATGTGAACCACTTCTAACTCAATCTTATTTTGTACTGTGTGATGTCTGATACTGCTAACATCGATCTTTGGGCTTTGGTGAACTCTGATCTTCCCAGGTTTTCAAGGTTAGACTCTTCACTGGTCAATTCTTTTTTTTAATGCTTTGCATGTATGATAAGAAAAATTCACTTTTTTTGCTGTAATTCAGAAGTCATTGAAGATTGCTATTATGCTCAAATACTACCTGCTATGCTATTTAACATTTTGATGAAGGTAATGTGACTTGTTTATAGTCAAGTTTCAAATGACATTAGGTCTTTGTGGTTTCAAGTATTTATATTTATAAAAGGCAATCTGTACATAAAACATGTTTAATTTTAAATGGAAATACACTTATTTTTATATTTAAGACTACATTAAGATATTTAGGGAAGCATCTAGCCCATTTGCAATCTCTGTACATTGATTTTATTTTCTTAAATTTTTGTTGCCTGAGATTGACCTGTGTTTTCATTACTATTTACAGTAAGAGAAGAGGGTAACTGTTGATTGCTGTTAAAAATAAAATGTATATTCCCCTTGTGTCATTAGCAAATCATTAAGTTAAATTAAATTTGAGGGACTCTAGAGCAACAGGTCTGAATTAGTAACAAATAAATTTCCCAATATTTAGTTTTAATTGCAAAAAGAGCATTGCCCATAACAAGTATAGTCCTTTTCAAATGATAACAATGTTCTGATTACTTTTCAGACTGGGGAAGAAGGTCATAAAAGACTCATTTTTTCCCCTATCTTAATCTTACCTTGTCGTTGTTAGGCTGATTCACAAATTGTTTATTTTTATCTTAATAAAAACTAATTTTATACCTGATTTCTAGACCAAACTATATATTATAGATGAAAACAATTTTGCTTAGAAAGTCCTATGTAGGGAGTTTAGACTCAATGGTTGTTTATGTTTGTTTGTTTTTTTGTTTGTTTTTTTAAGTGTAAAGTACTCCAACCCTTTATGTTTGGGAAGGGAATTTCTGAGTGTGTCTGTCTGGTTGCCTAGCTAGGGTGACTATATGATTTAAAATGTTAAAAGATAAAACAATTATTGTATTGTTGTGGACCTTTTTCCTATCTCATGTACCAGATAGTGTTATAGTGTGAAAACACATAGAAATAGCTGAATGATTTAAAATGAGCTCATATTTTAAAGATATAATTATAGTAATAATAATAATAATTTTAAAAATTCTTACATAATTCTTACTCTGTGCCAGGCACTGTGTTAAGTAATTTATATGTATTATCTTATTTAATCCTTGGAACATCATGATAAAGTATGCTGTTCCTACTATAAAGTAAGAATTTTCATTTTTTTAAATTAAATTTATTGGGGTGACATTGGTTAATAAGAATATATAGGTTTCAAGTGTACATTTCTATGCTACATGATCTCCATATTACATTGTGTGCTCACCACCCAAAGCCAAATCATCTTCTGTAACCATATATTTGGCCCCCTTTACCCTTTACACCCTCTATCCCCTTCCCTCTGGTAATCAGCATAGTGTTGTCTGTGTCTATGAGTTTCAGTTTTATATCCCACATATGAGTGAAATCATATGGTTCTTAAATTTTTCTGACTAACTTACTTTGCTTAGCTTAATATTTTCAAGGTTCATCCATAAAGAAGATTTGATACATATATATATAAAATAATTTCCATTTTAAATAAAATTATGGCCAAGGAGATTAATAAACTCGTTAAGATCAAACAGCTAATGATTAATGGAGCTGGGATTCAAACCCAGCAATCTAGCTTCAAAGTCCAGCATTTTTAATCTAGATGCCATGCTGCCTTGTTAGCATGTAGCCATTGATTCTGGGTCTTATGAGTATAGGAAAGAGAAGTAAGGTCCAAATTTTATTTCCAATAAAAAATGACCCTTTTTAAAAGATGGCAACTAGATTTATGTTGTTTATCACTTAGTAGTGTATACATATGTTGAATTACAATGTTGTACACCTGAAACTTACGTAATATTGTATGCCAATTTTACCTCAATCAAAAGGATAACACTTTGTCCAAATGTAAGCATGTACATGATATTTCCTACATATCTTCATTTTTTGTTGAAACTAATGAAAAACTAAAATTACTAGAGGAGAGAGAAGGTATAAGTGTTAACTACTGGCTGTTTATTATTTAAGGCGTTATAATTATTTTCTTAATGCAGGACTACTTAATCTCAGCCACTGCTTAGCACTCTGCAAGCAAGTAACAGCTATTTCCCACTCTGTGATGAACAATGTTTCTATTGATAACATCTCCTTGGTTGCTTTATTTAGAAAGGAAAGTTAAAACATAAAGACAAGAGCTTAGCAAAATTCCATTTTTAATTATTTTATTTATTCACAAGATATATTCTCATTTTTCTTCAGAAACATTTAAAATGTAAAGAATATGAAAACATTGTTAAAATAAATTGAAAGGTACTATGTTGACAATTAATTTCTGACACTTTAAAATATTTCCGTGTATTAAGCTTGTCACTAAAATGAAATTGAATAGTTTGCTTAAATAACTACCTTAATTGCATAGTAATAAAAGTTGAATAAAAGTAATTGCCTATGAGTAAAGCAATTTGATTTTAACCACATTGAGACAGGTAACTTGAATCCCTAATTGCCCTATGGCAATGATTCTGAAAGAGTGGTTCAGAAGAACCAACAACTGTAGCTATAGGGCACTTGTTTTTGTACAGGGAACTTGCTAGAATGCAAATTCTTGGGCTCTTGCTAGAATCCAAAACTTTTGGGATGATCCCAGGAATCTGTTTTAACAATCCTTCCTAGAGATTCTGATGCATGTTTCAATTTGTGAACAGTGCCCCATGTGGTGTCTGTTTCCTTTGACTTAAATCAAACAAGAATTGCCGAAGAAACCGGTTTGGCTCAGTGGATGGGGCGTCGGCCTGTGGACTGAAGGGTCCCAGGTTCGATTCCGGTCAGGGGCATGTGCCTTGGTTGCGGGCACGTCCCCAGAGGGGGGTGTGCAGGAGGCAGCAGGTCGATGTTTCTGACTCTCTATCTCTCTCTCCCTTCCTCTCTGTAAAAAATCAATAAAATATTTTAAAAAATAAAAATAAAAAAAATAAATCAAACAAGAATTACAGAAGTAATTTTATTATAATGTTCTGAGTTATTTCTTTAGATATGAGTGTACTGTATTTAATATATAATAAAAAGCAAATTAAAACTGTCTGCAAACCAGTGTTAATAAAAAAAATAGCCTGGCCCAATTTACATTAGAGAGTCAGCATAAGCCTATATATTTTAATACTAGAGGCCCAGCATGAACAAAATCCTGTGCGAGTAGTTCGCTTTGGCTTGCCTCAACTGGCTGCCCTGCCCATTGCCACTAGTGGCTCGCTGCCCCGCCCTCCGCTGCTCATAGCTCTCTGCCACTCTTGGCGCTCCACTGCTTGTAGCTCTCCGCCGCTGGTAGCTCACACCCCGCCCTACCCGCCGCAAGAGCCTCTGCTGGTTTGGTCGTTATGGTGTTATGGCCATGGGCCTTTTATAATATAAATAGTCTGGATTTCTTAACTAATAGGATTTAGATGGCTGATATTTTAAAAGCCTAACTTTTATACTATGCTGACATGTGATCGTTGTTGTGAATTATCAAGGTCTACCAGGTCCAGAAGGTCCCCCGGGTCTCCCTGGAAATGGGGGTATTAAAGGAGAGAGAGGAAACCCAGGTCAACCTGGGCAACCTGGTTTACCTGGTTTGAAAGGAGATCAAGGACCACCAGGGCTCCAGGTAAGAAATAAGAGTAAAATTTGATGAGAAAGGGATGTGAATGGTTGCAATGATAATCCCAAGGTGCATTATTTTAATTGGCATTTACTGGTCAAGCCTCTATGCATGGTTCAGTGGTGAATTACAAAGAAAGAAAAAGGCATGTTTTCTATCTTCTTCCGACTAAAGGGACTTTGCCACCTAATAGATAAAGTGTTCTTCAAAAGATTCTTTACCTGAAGTCTTTGGTATGTATAGTACTTACAAGTAGATTTAAGAAACCTGCATTTCAGTGAAAGCAAATTTATAAAAGGAGACATATATATTGGAGCATTGAATGTAGAGGATTACACTCATAGGGAAGTAATTATGGTGAGTTGGGATATTTTAGACTATGAAATTAGGTGGTTTTAGGGTCAAATTTTCACTCCACTGCATACTTCTGCATTGTGTATATGGGAAAGGCAGATATATACTTTGAGTTTCTCTCCTTACCTGCAAAAAGAAGAGAGTAATAGCATATTCCCACATCTGTACTCATGTGTTTTCCACTTTGGTTTAAGTCAGTGGTTCTCAACCTTCCTAATGCCACGACCCTTCAATACAGTTCCTCATGTTGTGGTGACCCCCAACCATAAAATTATTCTCGTTGCTACTTCATAGCTGTAATTTTGCTACTGTTATGAATCGTAATGTAAATATCTGATATGCAGGATGTATTTTCATTGTTACAAATTGAACATAATTAAAGCATAGTGATTAATCACAAAAACAATATGTAATTATATATGTGTTTTCTGGTGGTCTTAGGCGACCCCTGTGAAAGGGTTGTTCGACCCCCAAAGGGGTCGCGACCCACAGGTTGACGACCCACAGGTTGAGAACCGCTGGTTTAAGTAATCCAAAAAGTCACTTGCTTTTTTATGGACCCTCAAAGTTTCAATTCATTCAGGAGGATTGTTGTCAGATTTGGCAGCCAACACAGTCTGGATTCTGTCTTTTAATTATGGGGCTGCTTTATATAGCATGGGGAAAAAACATCTGAAGAAGTGACTTTTAAAGCTTTCCAATAACTAACCTATTTTTCTGATGGCATCACTATTTTCCTGTACACCTAGACTTAAAATTTTAGTTATCCCAATATTCATTCTCTATTCACTCTCTATTCACTTCTTACCTCATTCATTTACCATGTATTTCCAGTTCACATGTCATTATGCCTGATTCAAGACTGCCTGGTACCAATATTTTATAAATCTAGTATTGTCAAGTTCTATTCATTTTCTTTTGTGAAAATTAGTTCTTGCATTTGTACTTTTCCTAATTTTTTATTTGGAAATAATGTGAAACATATAAAATGCAAGAATGGCGAAAACCTCCCATGAACCAACTGTTAACATTTTTCCCCATTTACTTTCTGTATGTATGTTATACGTTGAGAATAAGTTGTATCTATCATGACCCTTTACCACTAAATACCTCAGGGCATAACATTTCTAAGATTAAAGAATTTTAATATAACCTCAGTATAGTTATCAACTTTAGGAAATTAAATATCCATACAATACTTATATTTCTACATTACATATTCCAATTGTGTCAAGTGATGAAGTAATGCCCTTTATAGCATTTTACCCTCCAATATAGGATCCAGACCAAATCATGCATTGCATTTAACTCACATATCTCTTAATTATCCCTTAATCTCAAACAATTTCTAAACCTATTTTTTTTCTTTCCTGATCTTGACATTTTTGGAGAAATATAGCCCCTTCTTATGTTTTTAAAAATAGAATTTTCCTTCTTTTGTTTGCTGTTTCTTCAAGTTTTGCATCCCCAGCTGGAATACTACATGAGTGGTTTTGTGTATTTCTCAGATATGGAGACTAAAGATGTTCATTTGATCCTCATTGGTGATCTTAATTTTGATCACCTCATCAAGTTGTTATCTGGTTTCCCCAATATGTTGTTACAATTTTCTCCATTATGACTAATAAGCAAAATGACAGGAAGGCACACATTAAGATCATGCAAGTACACTGCTCCTCTTCAAATCTCCCTTAGATTTAATATCTATTTATGCTTTTCCCCTTAACCAGTCAAAAGTGTGACAGTGGCAAATTATGATTTTCTAACCCTTAGCACTACCTACACATATACTAGTCATACCTACTGTAAGAGAGACTTTGATTTCTTCAATTTGTCTATTTATTAGCAGTATGGGCTCTTAAATTCTATTTTTTGAATGATTTACAATTTTTAAACTAGCATTTCTTATTATGATACTCAAATTCTCTTAGGTTTGGTAACCCCTGCAAGCTGGATCTTATGGCTTTCTGACATACATGTCCCTCCTTTTTTTAACCATTTTCTTACATTTTAGCATAGTACAATGTTCCAAGCTTGCCTCTTTTTATTTCTACTAATAATGGCTTTATTATCTCTTACTTATTTTTCCTTTAGGTTCATTCTAGTGTTATTTTCAACTCTTCTCCTCCCCATAGTTTTCTTGGCCCTCAAACCCAATTAATTAATAGGCCCTACTATATTTTTTGCTAAGTCTTTCAAATGTCATCATTTTTGCACATGTGATTCTAATCTAAGCGCTTATCGCCTCAAGGCCACACTAAAGAAAGTAGGGTCTTTGCTAATGATAATAAAATAATAGCTATCATTTATTAAGCACATACCACATGCCAGGCAGTTTTCTAAGTACTTAATAGTAACTATCACATTGAATCCTTACAGAAACCTCATAAAGTAGATATTTGCTTTATAAGTGAGAAAACTATGAATTGAAAATGTTAAATAGTCCACTCAAGGTCACACAAGCTAATAAGAGGCAAAATTGGGATTTGTATTCTGGAAGTTTGACTCTACAGCCAGTGCTATAAATCATTCTGCAATACCACCTATATCCTCGCTAGCTCCCCATTGTTTCTCTACAATTAATTATTCTATTTATTCAGGGTAATCCTGGCCGGCCAGGCCTCAATGGAATGAAAGGAGATCCGGGTCTCCCTGGTGTTCCAGGATTTCCAGGTACTTGAAGGGATGTTTTAAGGTTCCCCCTTTACAATTAAACACATATGGGACAAGATACCCATTTTATAACTTGGCTGGGTAAAGACTGTGGTCCTGGTGCTTTGTTGTGCAATTGTATGTACCTTCCTTGCAGGTATGAAAGGACCCAGTGGAGTACCTGGTTCAGCTGGCCCTGAGGGGGATCCAGGACTTATTGGCCCCCCAGGTAAGACTTATTCTTATAGCTAGTTATACCTGGGACTTAAATACATTGAAGGATTTGAAAGTTTGCATTCCTTCTTTCAAGCAAACTTTCAGAGTCTCAGACCCCAAGAACTGAGATGAAATAGACAGGACATCCCTCTATTTGCTATACTCTCAAGCTCTCTATTTTATTAATATAATATTGAGAGCAGACTTTTTTATGTTTGAGATAGATGCAGGAACAGCAAGAATGCTTCACTTAGATTTTTTTATTGCCTATTACACAAAATTTATCATATTCAATTGAACAGATCACAAAAGCAAGTCACATAGGTATGTTTTAATATGGAAATTGGATATGTGTTTTTTTGTTTTGTTTTGTTTTGTTTTGCTGAGAAACTTATAGAGGATTCCTGTAAACTGTGAAATAGGGTATCTATTAAATTCTTCTATTGGTTCAGTGGGTCTCTTGAAAGTACAACAAATACGAATGGCAAATGATGTTAGAATTAGAATGGACTTGTCAGGAAAGAGAATTGTGTTCCCCTAACACCAATGTTCACAGATTTGAAATGAATTAGACTTTTTAGTAATTGAGTCTCACTTCAAAGCTTGAAAATAGAGACAATATGCGTAATTTTTCCATTGACCCTAATAAAATTATGTTTTTCCAGTATTGGTATATAGTGATAGTTTTCTCAAATATATTTCTGTTAAACATGGCAATGTTCCCATGTATGTAACTTGCTTCTTTCACACCAGTTATTATTTTGACCTTAGATCACATTGGCATCTATTCCATCTGACCTTTTTTTCCCAAACTTTAAAGTTGTGTGTTTTGACATTTAGGTCCCCCTGGATTACCTGGTCCTTCAGGACAGAGCATTATAATCAAAGGAGATGCTGGTCCACCAGGAGTCCCAGGCCCGCCTGGATTTAAAGGTCTATCAGGATTACCAGGACCTCAAGGATTACCAGGTACCTTTGAAGATCATCTTTTTAAGCCTTATCTATTTGAGAATATTTCCCTAATTCTCCTTTCACTTGTCGGAGTTTGTTTCTGACTATAGGAATCTCAGAAACTGGTAGAATACTAGACCACCACAGGTTCCATTTCCTTTTTATTGAAAAAAATCAATTTCTCATGTGCTAACTTCTTTTATCCCCAGTTGAATTTCTTGTAGCTCCTTCAGTGGTTGGCAAACACATTAGTCAACAGAGCCAAATATCAACAGTACAACGATTGAAATTTCTTTTGAGAGCCAAATTTTTTAAACTTAAACTATATAGGTAGGTACATTGTTATTAACTTAATTAGGGTATTCCTAAGGCTTAGGAAGAGCCACACTCAAGGGGCCAAAGAGCTGCAGTTTGCTGACCACGGCCTAGGTAATCTAATTTGAATGATTAGTTTAGTGTTGTTTAAAACACTGTAATGAAATTTGTTAGGGTCGCCGAAGGAGGAACACACGAGGCCAAAAAGGGTAAAGAATTATGAATTTATTAGGTCATCTGAAAACACAGATGACCTGAACCCAAAAATGGTGCCAGCTCCCAAAGACGGGGGGGAATCAGAGGTTTTTAAAGGACTCTAGGCAGGCTTTTTCTGGGCATAGAATTCTCTGTGCAGGTCTGGAGTCTAAGAAAGTCCGGAGGGTAGAACTAATGGTCTTAGCAAGTGGAATGTGGGCTAAGCAAGCAGAGTGCCCATTGTGAAGTGGCCTAAAGGTCAGTTCCCAGGGCAAGGGATATCTATTCAATTATTTTATCAGAACTAACATTCCAGCCTTTTTGTTTTATGGAATAGGGATGAAGGTCATATCTTCTGTATTTATTTCCTGCTGAGGGGGGACATCAAGATCACAGGGGAATGGACTTTGATAGTAGTGGGCTGGACGAGGGGTCACAGCAGCATGATTTCCCCGAGACTGGTTGGTGAAGGCTTGAAAACTGTCCTGTTGAGTGACTTGGGAGTTAAAAGCTGGTCCTGAGGCTGCCACAGCGTCACTTGTCTGGTTTTGCTGCTTTTCTGGGCTTGGAGCTAAAATACAGCTGGGGCCTACATGTTATCTTTAGGGAGGAAAAGATCGAGGTCTAAGTTACCTGACTAGTGATATGAAAGGGGAGGATAGGTTATTCTGGGGGTGAGGTTCTTATTTTCCCAGTTTTGCCCCTTGCTAGGCATCCAGAGCTTTCTTGTAGGTCCTGAGACAGGATTTCAAAATAGGATTAGAGCAATGGTTAGGCCCCCATGCCAGTTCCAGCATCTGCTGAGATACCAGAGGTTATGAGGAGAGGGATTATCTGGACTGCCTTTTTGTGCCAGATATGATGGGTTATGGAAACTGGTAAAGATTGATTATTGAGGGCTACATCTACATTGGGTGAGAGATGATAGTACAGGTTTCTGTCCAGTTACTGGGGAGACAGTTGTATGTGTTCTCCCCACAGAGGAAGAAAAATCCCTGATGGAGACAAGCTGAAAGGTATAAAGAGAAGAGGTGGACTAAAGGGTATGAGGTTCCTTTTCTCTATTCCATGCTCGAAGCTGAGAGCGTAGTTGCCATGGCGCTACCAATAAGAGGTGACAGATGAGCGGTTGAGATTCTATTATAGTGAAAGTGTGAGGAAACGCTAGAATGGGCTGTTATCCAAGGGGGAAAGTAAAAGGGAAAGAAAGAAGCAGTTGAAGCCTGGGCCTGGATGGTTGGATAAGAAGTAAAACAGACCAGCTGTAGGAAATAACCATTGGCTTCCAGGGAGACCTGGTAGTCAACCTATTGGGACCTATGGCTGTTTGGTAGTTCTAGGTCAAGCATGTCAAACTCAAAGGCTAACACAGGCCAGATAAACAACGTTTAAGTTTATGTGGGCCTCAAAAAAACAAAAACTTCAATTTTCATAGAAATGTAGGTTTATTTCCATAGAGACATGCTAACCTCCTGCATACTGGGGATCGAGCCCACAACCAGGGCATGTGTCCTTGACTGGAATTGAACCTGGGACCCTTCAGTCCACAGGCAGATGCTCTATCCACTGAGCAAAACTGGCTAGGGCCTATTTTTCTTCTTCTCCGAAAAGTAAATATTTCCTGTTGCGCACACCAAACAAGTCAGTACAAGACTAATGACATGGCAACCGCTGATAAAATATTCACTGCTAGTATTAGTGGAGAGAAATGATGCGCCTGCGTGTAAGGGAAATGAATGCAACACAATTACAGTAATCAGTCATTAGCGAACGTTGTAGTTCATTATTAATAATTATGTATAACAGGATATTGTAAAAAATAAGTTACAAAATTTTTATTAAAATGTTTCTTACATACCGTTATATTGGTTGGGCCACAAAAATATTTGTGTGGGCCACATGCGGTCCGCAGGCCACGAGTTTGACATGCTTGTTCAGGTTGACTGTGGTGTTGCAAGCTGATGAGGGGAGATGGCCTATTGTTATATTGCCCTGTGACCTTGTAAAAAGCATAAAGGGGCTTGGGTAACTGGTGGGGTATGTAGAGTGATGGGACCTGTGACCAGGAGGGAGGAAGGAGTTACCTTAGTAAGAGATAGAACATAAGTACGGAAAAAAAGGGAGACTTGATTTGCCTAAACTGTAGGTCTGCCTTTTTGAGAAATATAGTTCCCTTTTCCTTTTATAAGCCAGAGTGATTTTTGCCTGATTCCATATCTTGATTTAGATAGGGATGGTGGTATATGCTGAAGAGGAGAGGGAAAGGCAGAGTCAGCAATCCCTGGCAAAGGTTGGATTGGTCTGGTTTAGGCGGGAATGGGTAAAATTGTTTGTTGGAGATGAGTGGAGGTGAGAAAGTTCCTTATGGGTGTAGGAGAGGAGGGTTGGAATAGCATGATGAGAAGGAGACCACTTCCAGGGTCAGGATTATCCCAAGTGGGGAAAGGGTATGTTCAGGATCTAGAAAGAAGGAAATCTCGCCCCATGGGTAAGCGAAGTCTCTTTGGAGAAGGGAGTCCCATAAAAAGGTGAGAATCCTGATGCAAAAGGAAGTGGGGTAGTAGCTAAGACCTGGAGGATTTGTATTGGGAGAGGAGTTGGGTTTTCAGAGAAGTCAGGGTTGGTAGGGTCAGTATATAGGGGGCATGTGAGTGAAGTCAATTTGCCTGTCTTGTCCAGGGATTTGGCCCCTGGACTGATGAATGGGGAAAAAAAGAGGTCTAATCTAACTTGTCCTTGGGGAGATACTGAGTAACACGTAGAACAGGTTTTGGTGATACCTTACAGTAGGGAGGCTAGGTTAGAACATGTGATGAGGGGTTTTAGGAGTTGTAAATGTATCCTATATGTAGGGAATTGTGAATAGCCCGTAAGATATTGCGGGCCTGTCCTTGGGGAAGATATATTTTCCCCAAAATTTTAACCATGGATCTTCCTGAGTGGTCCCAAGAGCTAATAGGGACTGAAGCTCCTCTGGAGTGTATTTGGGTGTTATACAGGTATAGTTATGAGTTGGGGAGATGGTGGCTTCCTCTGAGCCATTGCCTTGGCCTCCTGGTCTGCTTTGTTATTTCCCTATATTACATAATCATTCTGGACAGCTTCAGTCTTTGGTGGCCAGTCCCAGGAGTTCTGGGAGCTCCAAACCAGATCCAGAGGGCAGCCTTACTGGAGTAGCTGAGGTCTGACCTGGAGGAGTAGAACTACAGTCTGATTTCCAGTGGCCTTCCCTTCTGCACTGTGGGCAGGGCCCAGGAGGGGGTCTCGGCTTTGAGCAGGACTTGGTCCAGTGTCCTTCCTTGTTGCATTTGAAGCATGGGCCCAGAGGAGGCTTAGCCCCTGACTTACCCTTGGTTGGAGGACCAGCACCTTGTTTAGGGTTTATGAGAGCAGTGGCTAGGAGCTGGAAGGCCTCCTTCTGGGCCTCAGCCTTGGCCTGATCTTTCCTGTTTTTTGTATTTGGGTCTCCTCATCTCTATTATTAAAGACCTTAAAGGCCAGATTAATGAGGTCTTTTTGAGGGATTTGTGGACCTGTGTCTATTTTTCAAAGTTTGTGGCATATGTCAAGGGTTGATCCTAATATATAAAGAGCCAGGGTCTGTCACGACCTAAATGTCCAGACGGATGACCTAACACCAAGCCAGGGTCCCGGCTGGTGTAGCGGAAGTCAGTCCTGGGTCCCGACGGCATGGCGGATGTCAGTCCTGGGTCCCGGCCACCCATGGTGCAGCTGTGGGAGGGAGCTGTGGGCCCCAGCTGTACGCAGTGCGGCAGCAGGAGGGAGCTGTGGAAATGGAGCCATGCTGCCATTGGACTGGCCTCTGTGTCCCTCCCCTCATCTGCAGGCTCTGGGGAACCAGAACCATGCTGCCATCTGACTGGCCTCTTGGACCCTACCCCCAGCCCACAGGCCTGGGGAACCACAGCCATGCTGTGATGGGACTGGACCCTACCCAAGGGGTCCCGGATTATGAGAGTGTGCAGACTGGACTGAGAGGACGCCCCCACCCCCGAATGCACAAATTTTCGTGCACTGGGACTCTAGTTGGGATATAAAATGGGTGTTCAGAAGAAGGGTTCCCTCTGGGGAGATGGGGTCTAAGGTGGTAAATTTCTGTAAGGCCTCCATTATGTGGGAGAGGAAGATAGCTGGTTTTCATCAGTGCCCCGAGTGATTTTATTGTTTGTCATAGTTGGTCACCTTATGGGCAGCCTTTCTGAGTCCGGTAATGAGAAAGGTGATTATATGGCTACAGAGCCAGTGCCCTGGGGAAGTAACCTGATAGTCCCATCTCGGGTCAGTTCTAGGGACTGCATCAGTGCCAACAGGGTTTGCTGCCACATCCTATCTATGGAGGGCATTGGCATGGTCCTGAGCTGCTAGCCAAATGTACTCCTTCTCCTTTGGGGTGAGAGAGGAGGGCAGGATGACTTAGATGTCCTGCCAAGTCAGGTCATAAGACTGGGTCAGGTACTCAATTCCTTAGTAAAAGTGGTCGGGTCCATGGGAAAAGACCTGAGATGCCTCTTAATCTGTGTGAGGTTGGACATGGAAAATGGAATGTGTACCCAGGCAACACCCTCAGTTCCTGCTGCCTCCCTCGGGGGTAGAATGGGGAGGGAACAGAAGTGGCTGTTGAGGAAGGCAGTCTTTGGGTGGCTATTTTTGTTTCTTGTTGTTTCTTTGTATTACCCCCTTTTTTCTGTCTTCTCTTTTTTTCTTGCATATCTCTAATTTCTCTCTTTCCTTTGATTCTATTCTTTTTGTGTCTCTTTTTATTATTTTTTTAATCATTTTATTTTATTTTTCTTTTTTCTCGTTTTACCTTTCCTATTTATATCTTAACTAGAGGCCCAGTGCACAACATTCGTGCACTGAAGGAGGGGCCACAGCCTGGCCTGTACCCTCTCCCAGTCCCGGATCCCTTGGGGGGTCCTTAGCACTGCCTCGGAATCTAGAGAGGCTCGCACCAGTAGCTGCTCCCATAGCTGCTCATCCCGGTCCAGTCAGCTAAGTGGTGCTCTCACTGTGGGAGCACACTGACCACCAGGGGGCAGCTCCTGAGTTAAGCGTCTGCCCCCTGGCGGTCAGTGCACATCATAGCGACTGGTTGTTCCACTGTTTGATCGATTTGTATATTACAGTTTTATTATACAGGACTAGGGGCCCAGTGCACGAATTCATGCACCTTGAAAGGATCTGTGGGCCGTGAGGCTGCAGTGGGCAAGTGGCAGCTCTGGCACCTGCAGCGGGTGCAAGCGGGGTGGGCAACAGCAGCAGATGCAAGCACTGGGCCGGACCACAATGCAGGGGAACAAAAAATGTTCAGTAACCACCAGAGGCTCGCCCTGATGACAGCAACCAGTGCCCCACCTTGGTCTGGCATCCCCGATCACCTGCTCCACCATCCCACTGCAACCGCTGCCCACCATGTTCCATGCTCTGCCGCCTGCTGCCAATGCCCACCATGTTCCACGCGTGCCCCCTCGTGGTCAGTGCACATCATAGTGACCAGTTGTTTGGTAGTTTGGTTGTTCCCCTGTTCAGTCTATTTACATATTAGGGTTATAGATAGATAGATAGATAGATAGATAGATAGATAGATAGATATAGATAGATATAGATATACCCATTATTACTATGTTTTAAATTCATTAACATTATTTCATTTATTTCTTGTTTCCTTTTCTTTTTTTCTTTTTTTGTTATTGTTTAAAATATTACATATGTCTCCTTTTTTCCCAATTGACACCCGACCCCCGCAAGCCACTCTCAACTCCAAGGGGAAGCCCCCACTGCCCCAGTGTCTGTGTCCATTGGTTATGCTAATATGCATGCATACAAGTCCCCTTTGGTAGATCTCTAATCCCCCCTCTCCTGCCCCTTGTCTCTGGATCTATTTTCATTCATCAGTTTATGTTGATCATTATATCCCACATATGAGAGAGACCATGTGATATTTATCTTTCTCTGACAGGCTTATTTCACTTAGCATAATGCTCTCCAGTTCCATCCATGCTGTTGCAAATGGTAAAAGTTCCTTCTTTTTTATAGCAGCATAGTATTCCATTGTGAAGATATACCACAGTTTTTTAATATACTCATCTGCTGATGGGCACTTAGGCTGTTTCCAAATCTTAGCTATTATAAATTGTGCTGCTATGAACATAGGGGTGCATATATCCTTTCTGATTGGTGTTTCTGGTTTTTTGGGCTATAGTCCTAGAAGTGGGGTTACTGGGACAAATGGGAGTTCCATTTTTAACTTTTTGAGGAAACTCTATACTGTTCTTCACAGTGGCTGAACCAGTCTGCATTCCCACAAGTAGTGCACGAGGGTTCCTTTTTCTTCACATCCTCGTCAGCACTTCGTTGTTTGTTGATTTGTTGATGATAGCTTTTCTGACAGGTGTGAGATGGTACCGCATTGTCATTTTGATTAGTGACTTTGAGCATGTTTTCATATGTCTCTCTGCCTTCTGTATGTCCTCTTTCAAAAAGCGTCTATTTAGGTCCTTTTTTTTTATTGGATTCTTTATCTTCTATTTGTCAAGTTGTATGAGTTCCCTATAAATATTGGAGACTAAATCCTTATCGGTGATAACATTGGCAAATATGTTCTCCCATGCAGTGGGCTTTCTTGTTTTGTTGATGGTTTATTTTGTTGTGCAGAAGCTTTTTATTTTGATGTAGTCCCATTTGTTTATTTTACCCTTAGTTTCCTTTGCCCTAGGAGCTGTATCAGTAAAGATATTGCTACGAGATATATTGGATATTTTGCTTCCTATGGAGTCTTCTAAGTTTTTATGGTTTCCTGTCTTACATTTAAGTCCTTTAACCATTTTGAGTTTGTTTGTGTATATGGTGTAAGTTGGTGATCCAATTTCATTTTTTTGCATGTATCTGACCAAATTTCCCAGCACCATTTATTGAAGAGACTGTCATGACTCCATTTTATGAGCTTGCCTCCTTTGCAAAGTATTAATTGAGCATAATGGCTTGGGTGTATTTCTGGGTCTCTGTTCTGATCAATTGGTTTATATGTATGTTCTTGTGCCAGAACCAGACAATTTTGATGTCCAATTTTAACAACACCGTTTATTGAAGAGACTATCTTAACTCCATTGTATGCTCTTTCCTTCTTTGTCAAATATTAATTGAGCATAATGGCTTCAGTCTATTTCTGGGTTCTCTGTTCTGTTCCATTGGTCTATATGTCTGTTCTTTTGCCAGTATCAGGCAGTTTTGAGAACAGTGGCTTTGTAATATAGTTTTATCTCTGGTATTGTGATCCCTCCAATTTTGTTCTTCTTCCTCAGGATTGCTGGGGCTATTCGGGGTCATTTTTTATTCCATATGAATTTTTGGAGAGTTTGTTCTAGGTATTTGAAATATGCATTGGTATTTTAATGGGGATTGCATTGAATCTATAGATTGCTTTGGGTAGTATGGACATTTTAATGATGTTGATTCTATGAATCCATGAACATGGTATATTCTTCCATTTGTTTATGTCTTCCTCTATCTCTTATTTCAATGTCCTGTAGTTTTCAGATAACATCTCTTTTCCCTCCTTAGTTAGGTTTATTCCTTGGTATCTTAACTTTTTTGGTGCAATGGTAAATTGGATTTTTTTAATTTTCTTTCTGTGAGTTCATTATTGGTATATAAAAAAGCCATAGATTTTTGGGTGTTAAGTTTGTATCCTGCTACATTGCCGAATTCATTTATTAAGTCTAGCAGTTTTTCAATGGAGTCTTTGGAGTTTTCTATGTACAATATCATGTCATCTGTGAATAAGGACAGTTATACTTCTTCTTTTCCAATTTGGATGCCTGTTATTTCTTCTTCTTGTATGATCACTTTGGCTTACACTTCTAATACTATGTCAAACAGGATTAGTGAAAGTGGACATCCCTGTCTTGTTCCTGTTCTTAGGAGAAATGGTTTTAGTTTTTTCCCATTGAGTATGATGTTGGCTGTAGGTTTGTCATATAAGGCTTTTATTATGTTGAGGTATGATCCCTCTATTCCCACTTTGCTGAGCGTTTTTATCAAGAAAGGTTGCTGGATTTTGTGAAATGTTTTTTTCTGCATCAATTGATATGATTATGTGATTTTGTGTCTCAATTTGTTTATGTGATTTTTCACATTTATTGATTTGTGGATATTGTACCATCCTTGCATCCCCATAATAAATCCCACTTGATCATGGTGTATGATCTTTCTAATGTAATGCTGGATATGATTTGCTGGAATTTTGTTGGGAATTTTAGCATCAATATTCAGAGCCTCTGAAATAAATAAGCAAACGTGCAGGCCCAGCCAACGATGAAACAGATGGGCTGCCCTTTGCGGCCCCTGACTGCATACCTTGGAGCTTTGCCAGCCACTGGGTTGGATTGCTGTATTGGACTAAGCAACCGAAAGCAGGTTTGCTTTGAAGAACGAGGCTCTCAAATAGTCCACGACTCTCTAAGAATGGACATTCACAGTCACGTTTGGCAGAAAGAGATTTCCCCCAAGTTTCACAGAGCGATCAAGTGACTGCTTGGCCATGTGAAGCACACACACAAAAACCTTGCTTTGCCAAGACGAGCTCTTTTCCACGGAGTTGGAACAGGAGCCAGAGTCAGAGAACATTTTATATTTAATTCAAGATACACGCCAACCCTGGTGTCACTT
Source organism: Myotis brandtii (assembly GCF_000412655.1). Taxonomy (NCBI): domain Eukaryota; kingdom Metazoa; phylum Chordata; class Mammalia; order Chiroptera; family Vespertilionidae; genus Myotis; species Myotis brandtii. The sequence continues at coordinate 2,982,297 of NW_005357414.1, read as the reverse complement.
TCACACCAACATTTTGAAACTAAACAGTTAATGTGAATGTACCTTAACACTCGCAGTTTGATATTTTAATCTAGAGGTTCATTAATCTTGTTTATCCATTCAAAGAACCAGTTCTTGGTTTTATTGATATTTTGTATTGTTGTTGTTGTTGTTGTTTTTGTTTTGTTTTTTGGTCTCTGTGTCACTTATTTCCTCTCTGATCTTTATTATTTTCTTCCTTCTGCTTACTCTGGGATTTTCTTGTTGCTCTCTTTCTAATTCTTTGAGATGGAGGGTTAGATAATTTAGTACTATTTTTTCTTGTTGTTTTTTTTTTTTAGGTAGGCCTGTAGAGCTATGAACTTCCCTCTAAAGACTGTTTTCACTGTGTCCCATAGGTTTTGGATTGTTTTCTTTTCATTGTCATTGGTTTCCAGGATAGTTTTTATTTCTTCTTTGATCTCTTTGGTAACCCAATGATTGTTTAATAGCATGCTATTTAGCCTCCACGTGTGTTTTTTTTTCATTGTATTTATTGTAGTTGGTTTCTAATTTTATGACATTGTGGTCTGAGAAGATGCTTGATATGATTTCTAACTGTTTGAATTTGGAGAGACTTTGCCTCTGTCTTAGTATGTGGTCTATCTTTGAAAATGACCCATGTGCACTTGAGAAGAATGTATATTCTGTAGCTTTGGGGTGAAATGTTCTGAAGATGTCAATTAAGTCCATCTGATGTAGTGAGTCATTTAGTATTGATGTTTCTTTGCTGATTTTTGTTTAGAAGATTTATCCAGTGGTGTCAATGGGGTATTAAAATCCCCTACTATGACTGTTGCTTTCGATCTCTCCCTTGATATCTTCCAGAAGTTTTTTGTTTTTATGTATTTGGGTGCTCCTGTTTTGGGTGCCTATATGTTTACCAGAGTTATATCCTCATATTGAATTGCTCCCTTTAGTATTGTAAGGTGGCCTTCCTTATAGATTCTTTTTTCTTCCTATACTAGTTCTTTTAGCTTCCTTCTTGCTTCCATATTGACATTTTTTCCTATTTTTCTTTCTCACTTTTTCTTTAAAACCCCTCTAAATCTTTGATCTAATGTCTTTTAGTATTCTTTTCATTCTTTGTTTTCTTTTTCTTTTTTATGCTTTCCTGCTTTTATTGCTTTACATAGCTTGATTTTTATGGTGTTTTTGTTTTATTCCTGTTGTGTCTTGTTCTGTTCTGTCAGCACCTGTATAATACTGGCATGATAAGGTTATGGGTTAAGCCTCACTGTCAGTGAGTCAGAGGGGAGATCCCTCCTATGAAAGAGACATTAGCAATCAAGCCCCTATTACAACTGGAGAGCCCAAATAATGCATCCAAGGGACATTCCTAGAGCATCCAGCTCAGGATATCAAAGAAACTGCACCACTGGACCCTTCAACATATTTTCAACATAAGGCCATCTCACAAAGGCTAGTAGTCATAACAATTCTATCTAATACATGGAAACAAAAACAAAAAGGGAGCTAAAATAGGGAGACAAAGAAAAACCCCCAAATGAAAGAAAGGGGGAACTCTCCAGACAAAGAACTAAATGAAATTTAGGCAAGCAACTTATAAGACATAGATTTCAAAGTAATGGTTATACATATGCTTAAGAAACAGTGCAAATTACAATGTACTTAGTGGGAACTACAGCAGCATGAAAAGGGAAATAGAAACCCAGAACCATACAAAAATGAAGAATAACATATCTGACATCAAGAATGGGAAGGAATTAAAATTAGATTGGATAAAGCAGATGATCCAATCAGTGATTTGAAGACAAGGTATAAAGCAATACCCAATTAGAGCAATAAAATAGAAAAATAATTAAAAAGCAGAAAGATGGCTTAAGGGAGCTCTGGGACAACATGAAACATAACATCTGTCTCATAGGAATAGCAGAAGGAGAAGAATGTGAGCAAGGAACAGAGAACATTTTTAAAGAAATAATGATATAAAACTTCCCCAACTTAGTGAAGGAAAAAGTCATACCAGTACAGGAGGCACAGAAAGTCCAACCAAGATGAACCTAAAGAGAACCACACCTGTCTAGACACATCATAATCAAAATGGCAAACGTTAGAGAAAAAGAAAGTATCTTAAAGGCAGCAAGAGACATAAAATTACCTGCAAAGGCGTTCCCACTAGAATGTCAGCTGACTTCTCAATAAAAACACTTCAGGTCAGAAAGCAGTGGCATAAAGTATTGAAAGTAATGAAAAACAAGGCCCTAAATCCAAGACTATTGTATCCAGCAAGACTATCATTGAAAATTGAAGGCGAAATAAAAACCTTTCCAGGCAAAAAAAGGTTAAAGTAGTACATTACCACCAAGAAAGCAATGCAAGAAATCTTAAACACATTGCGGATGGGTCACGAGAATTCTCACTTCATATTACACAATTTTTTACAAAGTATCATACTTTAAAAAGGTATTAGCTTGTAATAACATATAATAAATAACTTCAAAATGCAATGGGTATTTAATTCTAAAGCATGCCTTTAACATTTATGTAAAACATTTTTTGTACTCGTTCAATAGAAACTTATCTGGCCACTGGATAAAGCTATCAATAAAACTACTGATCCGCAATGTGTTAAAGGAATTTGCTTTAAGAAGAGGAAGAAGAGAGAGAGAGAGAGAAATCATAGGTATAATGAAAATAAAAATGGCAATAAGTAAAAAATGGCAATAAATAAATACCTATCAATAATAACCTTAAATGTAAGTAGATTAAATGCTCCAGCCAAAAGACTTAAGGTGACAGAATGGATAAGAAAATGTGACCCATATATAAGCTGTCTACAAGAGATACACCTCAGAGCAAAAGATGCACAGAGACTGAGAGCAAAGGGTTGGCAAAATAGTCCATTCAAATAGTAAAGAAAAAAAGCTGGAGTTGCAATACTTATATCTGACAAAATAGACTTCAAAATAAAGGCCATAACAAGAGACAAAGAAGGCAACTACATAACACTAAAGGAAATGATTCAATAAGAAAATATAACCCTTGTAAACATATATGCACCCAATATAGGAACATCCAAATATACATTTTTAAAAAAAAATTCTTGATAGACTTTAAGGGAGAGATCGACAGTAGTACTTATCCCGGGGATACAGTCATGGTAGGGGATATTAACATCCCACTGACATCACTGGATAGATCTTCCAGACCAAAAATCAACAAGGAAACAGAGGCCTTAAATGATACACTAGATCAGATGGATTTAGCTGATATTTACAAAATATTTCACCCCAAATCAACACAATATACATAATTCTCAAGTGCACATGGAACATTCTCAAAGATAGACCAGATGTTAGGACACAAAATAAGTCTATACAAATTTGAGAAGATTGAAATCTTACCAAGCTTCTTCTCAGATCACAGTTAGAAATTCATGAAATTATGAATTAACTACAATAAAAAACTCAAAATCACTCAAATATATGAAGACTAAATAGCATGTTATTAAACAATGAATGGGTTACCAATGAGATCAAGCAAGAAATTAGGAACTGTCCTCACTTCGGCAGCACATATACTAAAATTGGAATGATACAGAGATGATTAGCATGTCCCCTGCGCAAGGATGACATGCAACTTTGTGAAGCGTTTCATATTATTTTTTTATGGAGGAAATTGAAGCAGTCATCAAAAAGCTTCCAACAAACAAAAGCCTGGGGCCAGACAGCATCACAGGGGAGTTTTACCAAACATTCAAGGAAGAACTAAAACCTATCCTCCTCAGACAATTCCAAAAAATTCAAGATCCCAGGGATGCAAGGATGGTACAATATCCGCAAATCAATAAATGTGATACATCAAATAAACAAATTGAGAGATAAAAATCACATAGTCATATCAATTGATGCAGAAAAAGCACTTCACAAAATCCAACACTATTTCTTGATAAAAAAAAAAAAAACCCTCAGCAAAATGGGAAAAGAAGGATCATATCTCAACATAATAAAAGCAGTAATACAAACCTACAGCCAACATCATACTCAATGGGTAAAAACTAAAACCATTTCACCTAAAAACAGGAATAAGACAGGAATGCCCACTTTCACCACTCCTGTTCTACATAGGACTGGAAATGCTAGGCATAACAATTAGAAAAGAAGAAGTTAAAGGTATCCAACTTGGAAAAGAAAATGTAAAACTGTCATTATTCGCAGATGACATGATACTATACATAGAAAACCCTAAAAGCTCCATCAGAAAATTATTAGGCTTAATAAATGAATTTGGCAATGTAGCAGGATACAAAATTAATGTCAAGAAATCTATGGCATTTTTATACACCAATAGTGAATTTACAGAAAGAGATTTTTAAAAAATCCCATTTAACTTCACACCAAAAAAAATTAAGATACCTAGGAATAAACTTAACTAAGGAAGTAAAAGACCCATACTCAGAAAACTACAGGACACTGAAAAAAGAGATAAAGGAAGACATAAACAGATGGAAGAATATACCATGTTCATGGATTGGTAGAATCAACATCATTAAAATGTTCATACTACCCAAAGCAATCTATAGATTCAATGCACTCTCCATTAAAA